>NC_083760.1:11155846-11223346 GCF_963514075.1 Conger conger | reverse complement strand
TGCTGAACACTCACACACAGCAGGCCTTTAGCCAGGCTTCACTGCGGCTGAACACTCACACACAGCAGGCCTTTAGCCAGGCTTCACTGCTGCTGAACACTCACACACAGCCGGCCTTTAGCCAGGCTTCACTGCTGCTGAACACTCACACACAGCCGGCCTTTAGCCAGGCTTCACTGCTGCTGAACACTCACACACAGCCGGCCTTTAGCCAGGCTTCACTGCTCTGCTTCAATCAGCCCCTCCGCACTTACACCCGGCTCAAATCGTGCTGATGATTACTCAAGATTCCAATCGATTTCAACCATGGAATGCGTTGTTCGTATAGGGCTATACGCATCACATATAAATACATCTGGTGTACCTGTGATGATTATGGTGTTATTTTTAAAGCTCAGTATTTTTGTTTGAATAATTATTCACATTTCTTCCGTTCACAAGCTATTTTAGGATCCATGTACCGTGCTAATGACTAAAACTCTGAAGCAAATGTTTCGCGTACTTGCGATCAGATCCTTGAAAGACCAGCTGAAATGTAAGTTTTCCGTCCACTTTCGGAAAAAACGATCTGAATTGAGATTGTGTGTCGTGTGAGGGCATGTGTGTCGATCAAATGTCTGTCGATTTTCCGTTCCCCTCCAATCAGTATCCTTTCCGCACCGCAGCGCACAGCCTCCATCGATGTCCCCCCTCCACATTCGATGCCGCTAAAATCAACTCCCCGCTCTTCGAAACCCCCGAAAGATCCGTTTCACTCACGTATACCTCATACCACTTCTGCTTCAGCTCGTCTTTAAAGAGTGACTCTCAAACAACTTCAGCAGGCAGCCAACTTTTTACCTGAGCCGCACGGCAGAAGGAGGCTGTAAAACTGACGCACTGGATCTATGACCTGCTCCACAGTGTCCTGGTCGCGAGGCCTGGTTGCCCTGTGTTTGCCCTGTTGTTTTTCATCATTTAACGATGAAAGAGGTGATGCATCTCCGGAGTGGGGGTCAGGGCTGTCGGTTCCCTGGTGGAGATCCCTGCTCCCCGTTTAAGATGGAGTCTCGCTGGAGCCAGCCTGTCTTCCAGCGAGTGCAATCTGGAATTCGCTGATGGATCGGTTGTCGGTAACAAGCTGGCCCAGCAGCTGGACGTGGTCCTGCCAGCACGGCTGCTCTGTCAGCATGTTTGATGATCTTAAAACCAGCTGGACCAGCCAGCCGCAAGCCAGGCTGGAACTCGGCTGAAATTTCTGCCTGGGTTAGCTGAGGGGGTTCTACTGGTAAATCCCTGGTTACCCCGGCTTTGAGTAGCCTCAAAAGTGTGAGCGATGCAAGTTCAATTAAATGTAAATCATACACAATGTGGAATACAAATAGGGTTTGGGAACATTTGTCAGTGAAAAGGGCAGCATGTTGTTTGACATAAAATAAAAATTGAGTTTTTTTTTTTACTTAATATTTCAACCTTAAATGAATCTCAGTCGATGTGTGATAACGTGTGACCGTCTTGACAGGAAGGAAAATGTAAGTTAGAACAAGCACAGAGCGGCTTTCCGGGCGTGGCAGTGTGTATTATTCACCTTTACATTGTAAACCAACCACAAAATGGCCGCCGTCCAACTGCCTGTCGTACTTCGTGCTCTTTCAGACAGGGAGATGTCTTCACTCACGGCATCACGGCGGGGGGGTCAGACCCCCCCACCCTCGCCGGGGGGGGGGGGGGGTTGTGTGGCTTCAGAGTCGGCTGCACGTCTCACTGACCTTCATTTCATAAGAAATTACATTTGGCCATTTAGCAGACGCTCTTATCGAGCGCGACTTCTGCAGATTACATTTTTGCGCCTGCAATCCGTTTAGCTATGCAGGTGGATGTTTACCGAGGCAGTTCATGCTAAGAACCGCGCTCCGTGCTACAACGGCAACTGCCCTGGTTGGGAATCAAACCTGGGGCTGACGTTTACTCAGGGTTGCCCCGTTCGATCCCCCACCCTGGGTATGCCAAAGTGTCCCTGAGCAAGACCCCCCTAAGTAACCCCCAATTTCTCCCGACGAGTTGGTCGGTGACTTGCATGGCAGCCTGTTGCCGGTGGTGTGCGTGCGAGTGTGTGTGCGAGCGCGCGTGCAAGCTTTCTTTTCTCCCAGGTTAATTCGCTGAAACATTAATGCTACTGATTGCCTGAATGAATGCCTGACTGAATGCCTGACTGTCTTCACACCTGACTCCCAGGGTGTAAGGCCAGCACTTCACTGACCTTGACTACTGTGATTTGATGATACCTGCGTTATTGCGTTATATAAACACAGTCCATTTACCATTAAAAGCTATACGCCCAGTTCCCTTACCTCTATTCTACACTGGCACCGATCATTAATCACCCTGAAGGAGAATGTGCCCTGCCTGAAAACCTGCTTTGCCACTTTGGTCCAGTAAAAAAGAAAAAAGAAAAAAAAGTGCTTAATTTTATACCCCTTTCATTCACTCCTTTTTATGGGAGACATCTGTGCGGTTAAAAGAGAGGAGGGAGTCTTTATCCCGCCGGTCGATTCGTCCTCGCTGCTTTGCGAAGTCCCGTTTATTCAGCCCCTGTGATGAAAGAGTGTTTTTATTTTCCGTCAGTATCATTGATATCGGCAGTGCTGGTTTATGTCCGTTCGGTTGGTAGCGGCACCCTCGATACCAGCGCCGGGGGTGCCCCGCGTTCTCTCGAGCCGCGCAGGAAATCGCCGGCCTCGGTTTATCCGAGTGGCCGTGGCAACGTGGCGTTCGTTAGGGATCCGTGAGGTAATCAAAGCTGAGGTAATTTTCTGAAATGCAAATGTCTGGGTTTTATGTGAAACGTGGACGGTGGTGAATCAAAAATTTAAATAAATAAAAGCCAGGCCCTACACGTGAGACATGCCTATGAATCACAGCTGGAGCTTTTTCATAGCAACCCTGGGTCTTTGTTTCCCCTCACAAATCCAATCATTGCTTCTTTTTTTTTTTCATTGCACATTGCACTCCGGTTTTCTGGCAAACACGTGTCATACTTAACGTATTTCTTTTCGCGGGGGGGGGGGGGGGGGGAGTAGATTGGTGGCCTGACTCCCCATTATCGACTCGGCCCCTGACAACATCAATATCACCTCAAGAGGAAAAGATCCGTTTGTCAAAATGCCTCGGCGGGATGCTGACTGGGGAAAGCGCCGCTGCTTTAGCGGTGGAACAGGGCCCTTCACCAGGATTTGTGAAGCTCTCCACATCTACGTTCACCTGTGAACCCTACAGTGGGATTCCTGCTGATCCGGGTTTTACAGGAGAAGTGTATTCGTGTCTGAGAGCGATTCCTGGAGATCTGGGTTTTACAGAAGAAGAGTATTCGTGTCTGAGAGTGATTCCTGGAGATCGAGGTTTTACAGGAGAAGGGTATTCGTGTCAGAGTGATTCCTGGAGATTGAGGTTTTACAGGCGAAGGGTATTCGTGTCTGAGAGTGATTCCTGGAGATCGAGGTTTTACAGGAGAAGGGTATTCGTGTCTGAGAGTGATTCCTGGAGATCCAGGTTTTACAGAAGAAGAGTATACGTGTCTGAGAGTGATTCCTGGAGATCCGGGTTTTACAGGAGAAGTGTATTCGTGTCTGAGAGTGATTCCTGGCGATCTGGGTTTTACAGGAGAAGGGTATTCGTGTCTGAGAGTGATTCCTGGAGATCGGGATTTTACAGAAGAAGAGTATGCGTGTCAGAGTGATTCCTGGAGATCCAGGTTTTACAGAAGAAGAGTATACGTGTCTGAGAGTGATTCCTGGAGATCCGGGTTTTACAGGAGAAGTGTATTCGTGTCTGAGAGTGATTCCTGGCGATCTGGGTTTTACAGGAGAAGGGTATTCGTGTCTGAGAGTGATTCCTGGAAATCAAGGTTTTACAGAAGAAGAGTATATGTGTCTGAGAGTGATTCCTGGAGATCCAGGTTTTACAGGAGCTGGGTATGCGTGTCAGAGTGATTCCTGGAGATCGGGGTTTTAGAGAAGAAGAGTATGCATGTTTCAGAGTGATTCCTGGAGATCCGGGTTTTACAGGAGACGGTAATGCGTGTCAGAGTGATTCCTGGAGATCCGGGTTTTACAGGAGACGGGTATGCGTGTCAGAGTGATTCCTGGAGATCCGGGTTTTACAGGAGGCGGGTATGCGTGTCAGAGTGATTCCTGGAGATCCGGGTTTTACAGGAGACGGGTATGCGTGTCAGAGTGATTCCTGGAGATCCGGGTTTTACAGGAGACGGGTATGCGTGTCAGAGTGATTCCTGGAGATCCGGGTTTTACAGGAGACGGGTATGCGTGTCTGAGAGTGATTCCTGGAGATCCGGGTTTTACAGGAGGCGGGTACGCGCGTCTGAGAGCGATCCCCGGTTGCGTTGTGTCCTCGTGTGATCCGAGCAGAGCGCTGCCTCCCTTCAGAGGCCGTCCCCCCCTGGGGGACCTGCGATGATTTCGGCCCAGAGTACATCATTATCGCGCCCATTAGAGTCCCCGCGTGTTGGCTGTAGCTGTCGGCGGTTATTAGCCCAGTGCCGGACTGGCGTTCACCACTCCACTCCCAGAGTCCATGTTCCTCCAGCTCGATCGATACCTGCCCGCGTATTTGGCTCTCCTTCCTTGCGGTGAACTGAATTCCTTCATTAATTTCGTCCTACCTCTCTCCAGTAGGACAGGGGTGTCTGCTTCTGCCTGGTGAGAATTTATCACCTGTGTCCCGGGCGGTTCTTTCTTATTTTCTTTTAAGCTTGCTGCTGTTTTCCTCTTTTTATTTCCTCTTTTATTTTATTGTTTTTTTTTTTGTTTGAGGTGTTGTTGGCGTGAAAAGCAAGAATGAGTTTATCCGTCTGGTGTAAATGGAGAGGCTAATTGATTTTGTGTAGAGGCCATATGCGTTGTGAGAATGTATGTGCTGATTATTGATTGTGAGAGAAAGTGGTGTACTTCCTGCCTCACTCCGGTGGAGCGTAATGTATTTACAGTGCTACACCAAATGTAATGTGCAAATGTATCCTAATCCGTGCCTGTTCACAATGGTTAAAATGTGCTTTCAGAGATAAGCATAAAAATATCAAAATCTGTGGACCAAAGCCTACTGGTGACTGGCGAATTCATATCTGTACCCCTGACAGGAGTGAATTTTTACATTTTCTGAAAAGGCACCTACTCAACATCACTCATCTTCGAAATGTCTCTCTCCCTCTCTCCCCCCTCTCCTTCTCTCCCTCTCTCCCCCCCCTCTCCCTCTCCCTCTCTCTCTGCAGTACTGGATAAACGAGTACACCTCCACTCTGGGTATTGGAGTCTTCCACTCAGGCATCGAGATCTACGGCAGAGGTACGGACCCTTCGTCACCCCGCCCGCTCCTTTGAGTCATACGCCGCTCTCGGGTCTCTCCCAGATTTAAAAAAAGGCAATCACACACATACACGCCGAACGCTTTCAGGCCCGTGTCACGGTGTGTGTGTGTGTGTGTGTGTGTGTGTGTGTGTGTGTGTGTGTGTGTGTGTGTGTGTGTGTGTGTGTGTGTGTGTGTGTGTGGGCGTGCGTCAGCCCTCAGCCGTGATGTCATGCGGTCACTGGAGACCAGAAGATGGGGTGAAGTGATAGCTGAGAACGACAAGCTGGATGAAAAATCTGAACATACTTTAATAATGCATAAATTAATGGATTATTTCATAAACGTCCATAGCCGTATTTGCAGCCAGAGTAAGTAGTACATTGTCTTTAGTTTTAGTGCATAAAACTAAAGCTACTGGATGTGGGGCTAGCCTGCAGCCTAGTGGCTATGGTACATGACTTGGTTCTGGAAGGTCGGTGGTTCGATCCCCGGTGTAGCCACAATAAGATCTGCACAGCAGATAAAGCAGGGCCCTTAACCCCACATTGCTCCAGGGGATATTGTCTCCTGCTTAATCTAATCAACTGTAAGTCGCTTTGGATAAAAGCGTCAGCTACATGATACATGATTAAATTATTATATAATGTACAGTTCCTGCCTATCAAGATGGATACTATGATTCACAAATTATTCTTATGCTGTGAGACATAAGGAACGTTATGCAAGGGAATGTGTGGGAAATGTGCCATCCTCCATCAGAACAAACACGAACAGTTTTGTAGCTAACAACATTTTTTCTTTTTTTTTGTGTGGCCAACAATTTCCTTTGTAGTCTTTCAAACTTTTGTGTGGGATTGTAGATGCTGCTGTTATTCTTCTAGTTGAATGAAATGGGGGTAAAAAGCGAAACGCACCACCTTGAACCCAGAGCTGGGAGCAGCGATCCTCAAACAGACTTAAACAGACAGGAATAAAATAGAAACAGTTCCCACTTCGCCTGAACAGCTTCTCTGCAGACGCTTTGATCTGAAAAATGAGTGACCTTTTCGGTGAATTTGGCCTTGCAGAAGTACTTTTTGTTTTGAGAACACCGTGTTAAAATGCCTTACATTTTCAGTACTAGTTTCAGCTGCCTTTTCTGTCCTGTCCTAATGTGCATCTTAAAAGCATGTGGGGCCAGTTTCACTGCAGTTTTCTTTGTAGAATCTATGCAAAATAGAATTTTGTTAGGATTTTGTCTAGGCAAAATAGAATTTTGTCTGCCCTTGAACCTGGCCCCATCTCTTTTGACTGATCCCTCTCTCCTCTCTCTCCTCTCCTCTCCCTTTCCCTCTCTTCAGAGTTTGCATACGGGGGTCATCCGTACCCTTTCAGTGGGATCTTCGAAATCACCCCTGGAAATGCCACTGAGTTGGGGGAGACCTTCAAATTCAAGTGAGTGTCACATGATTCCTACAGCAATGCTATTGGCCGACAGTAAGGGGTCAGAGGTTATCACCGACAACCATGGAAACACTTCCTTGTACATTCACTCTCCTCTTTCATTCTTCTGTGAAGTCTCTTCCACCATCGCCATCTCTTAGCATTCTTCCCTCAGTGTGTGAATGTACTGTAACTTCAGCTCCTGATGACAAACGAGCTGAACACTCGCACACATTCACTTTCATATTTTCTAGCAAATACTCAGTGCCCTCCGTAATGTTCGGGACATTTGGTTTTGAACATTAAAAAGTGCTGTAATGTTCTACACGGTGAAACCAAAACGCTATGTCTTTGTCCCAAACGTAATAATGGCACTGTGTTTATTGCTTTCTACACACGGAATAGATGTTTAGGTGCACTCAGAGGCACGGTGGTGAGTGTGTAGATTTATAAATGTTTAGGTGGTGTCAGGCACAGCGGTGAGTGTGTAGGGGATTGATAAATGTTTAGGTGCAGTCAGTGGCACGGTGGTGAGTGTGTAGGAGATTGATAAATATTTAGGTGCACTCAGGCACGCCGGTGAGTGTAGGGGATTTATAAATGTTTAGCTGCAGGCAGAGGCACGGTAGTGAGTGTGTAGATTGATAAATGTTTAGGTGGTGTCAGGCACAGCGGTGAGTGTGTAGATTGATAAATGTTTAGGTGCACTCAGCGGCACGGTGGTGAGTGTGTAGGGGATTGATAAATATTTAGGTGCAGTCAGAGGCACGCCGGTGAGTGTAGAAGATTGATAAATATTTAGGTGCAGGCAGAGGCACGGCGGTGAGTGTAGGAGATTGATAAATATTTAGGTGCAGGCAGAGGCACGGCGGTGAGTGTAGGAGATTGATAAATGTTTAGGTGTACTCAGAGGCACGGTGGTGAGTGTGTAGGAGATTGATAAATGTTTAGGTGCAGTCAGAGGCACAGCGGTGAGTGTAGGAGATTGATAAATATTTAGGTGTACTCAGAGGCACGCCGGAGATGGAGACGTAGCAGCGAGGCGTGATGTGGAGTATCGGCCCGCTGGGGTGCGAGCTGGATTAGGATGCGCTGTGAGTGCTGAGGGCGCTGTGAGTGCTGAGGGCGCTGTGGTTTCCTCCGCTCGGCAGGGAGGCCATCGCCCTGGGCACCACCGACTTCACGGAGGAAGACATCGACAAGATCATGGAGGAGCTGGGGAAGGAGTTCAAGGGAAACGCCTATCACCTGATGCACAAGAACTGCAACCACTTCTCCTCCTCGCTCTCCGAGGTCAGTGGACACAGACACGGGCTGTGTTGAAGCGCTTTGCGTTTTTACAAAGCGCATTACATTACATTACAGTCGTTTAGCAGACGCTCTTATCCAGGGAGACGTACAATAAAGTACAATTCAGGACCAGGCACAAGCACGTTCAGGACCCTAGAGGAAAGTACAGTTCCAAGTCCTAGAGTGATCACATTAATCACATTGATACTTGAACCCTTGAAGAATAAATCAACTTTCTAAGTAGCATACCATGGTTGCCAGCTAGAATACCCCAAATACTAAAATAATTAATCTTTAATGAATCTTGACTTTTCGCCATGCTTGAACACAAGACCGCTTCGACCGCTGTCTTTGAATATCCTAACGGTAACTTATCTAGAACTATTAATATTATATATTTTTTATCATTTAACCATATGTTTAGGGGCACTCAGTGGCACGGTAGTGAGTGTGTAGATTGATAAATGTTTAGGTGCACTCAGAGGCACGCTGGTGAGTGTGTAGGGGATTGATAAATGTTTAGGTGGTGTCAGGCACAGCGGTTATTCTAATTTTATTTGACTGGGACCTTGCACATTAATAACATTAATGTAGTCCCTGGGCTACTTGTACTGCTGCAAACTCACAATATTTGGAGTATGTTATATTCGAAAATAGATTTTTTTCATTTTCCGTTTGGGTTATTTTGTCCTGTCCTATAAATGAATCAGAGATGCTGATCCTCAGAGATGCAAAGTGTTGCTTTCAATTTGGAAAACCGAGAGGTATTTAGCATCGCAGCTGTGTGAAGGGTGGAGCATCAACCCATTTCAGGTGCTAATTGCATCGCTAACACAAGCTCAATCATCTGCTAACCACCAAAGATTGGTTTCTATTGGTTTCACGCTTGAATGCTTTGCGCGTCAGCATTTCATAAGCGCTTCGATTAAAAATCCAAATTGCTTACCGCAGAGATTTCGCCGTCCGCACGTACAGCCTCCGAAAGCAGTGACAAGGGTGTGTCTGTGACCGTGCGCGTCTGTGACCGTGCGTGTCTGTGGTTTTGCGGTCTGTGTCTCGCAGCTCCTGTGCGGGCGTGAGATCCCGCGCTGGGTGAACCGGCTGGCCTACTTCAGCTCCTGCATCCCCTTCCTGCAGAGCTGCCTGCCCAAGGAGTGGCTGACCCCCGCCGCCCTGCAGAGCCACATCAGCCTGGGCCTCCACAAGGAGGAGCAGGAGGAGTCGAGCGACGAGGAGCCCCCCTCCGCCTCGGGGGCCGCGGGGGGGTCGGGCTCCTCGCACGGCTGCCGCCACACGCGGGTCTGAGCTGCTCCCCCGCCGTCCGGACCCGGCCGCCTTTCAGGGGACACAGCGCCACCTTTAGGCTTGGATGACCCCGTGGAAAATGAACAAACCTTGTGCCCACAATGAAGAGGCGGGAACAGGCACCTTCCCAATATCCCAGGGACACCCCCTACCCCCCCATTTTTAAAAACTTCGTACTTTAAAAAACAAAAAAAAAACCTTCCCAGAAGTGTTTTGAACTTCCTTTCCAGAGGAAAGTTCGAAAAGTCTTTTTTGTTTTCTGTTTTTAAAAGAGGTGCCAAATGAGTGATGGACAGCACAGACTGACCACTGTTGAGTCCCTCTT
This sequence comes from Conger conger, assembly GCF_963514075.1. Classification (NCBI taxonomy): domain Eukaryota; kingdom Metazoa; phylum Chordata; class Actinopteri; order Anguilliformes; family Congridae; genus Conger; species Conger conger. The sequence continues at coordinate 11,213,664 of NC_083760.1, read as the reverse complement.
CTTGGATTTTGTTTTTTTGCCATGGAACTTCTTTGTAACCTCAGTCAACCGTCCCTACCCCCATTTTTCAAAAGTTGTCAGTGTAGTTTAGCTGGATGTCTGATGCCCCTGGTAGTCATAATAGACGGAGACTGTATTTGTTTCTGTTTAGAAGTACATGTTCAACAAAGAACTACATAATAATAAAAACATTGTCATGGCCTTGCCTTGTCTTTTAATTGGGCAGGCTAGTATTTTGGACTTTAGGTTCCGTGGGGGTGAGGGGGTCATTCTAGCAAGGCTTTTGTTGTTTTCTCAATTTGCAAAATTAAAAACAAATGTGCCAAGCTTATCTTAACAATTACTTACTTTGTATCGGAATGCACTTAATTGTGTTCCGATTGAAATTCTTTGTTCAAAGTCCTTCAGAACTGTGCAGTATGTATTTTTTTTCTACCCTCGTTGCAGTTTTGTTGTGGGATTTGAGCTTTGTCGTCTGAATCCAAACGCAGCTTGAGCAAAGCGAAGGTACATCAAAAGGTAGCTAAACGTGTTCTGATCAGGTATCTGTGCAGCGTGAAACTATGGGGAGTGTACAGTGCTGTACAGTGGGTATCTGCTCTGAGTCTATGTGGTAAGTACGGGGGAAATGCTAATCCGAAAGAGCACACACCCACCCAGCCACTTTCAAACTTCCCTTGAGCTTTGGACTAATGGGCTTTACAGATAACAATGCCTTTGTGTTTTTTTTGTTCCCCCTCTCCCCCCCCCCCCCTCTCTCCTTGAACACAATGATTGAACTGATGTGGGGGTGGGGGGTGGGAGGGTGTGAGGGAAGCCTTAATGAAAGGTTTGTGTAGAAATGTCTCTTGAGTTTGTGGGGGACGTATGTTTGTGTTTCCTGTAGCCCTTGAACACTTTGGGTTTTGCTGTGGATTATTTATTTTTATTATTATCTTTTTTTTTTAACAAAGTTATGTTGTAGGGAGGAGGGGCCAGGAATGTCAGCGAACTTTTGACTTGCCTTTGAACCGCAAATCCATCCAAACGCACTACACTGTTACTGCTTTGCTGTGGCCTATAAGGGCGTTCGGTATTCATTTTGCCTTCTGTAACATGGCAGATGTGCCCATCTAATTATTTCTTCTGAATACGATACAATCTTAATTCCTTGCTTAGGATTTCACACATTCATAGACCTGTATGCTGTTTGCCTCCTTTTTGTCTTGCCTTTTAAAGAATCTTAACTTGGCTTAATGTTTTAAAAACTCATACTCCATTTTAAGTGACATACCGTCCTCCTCTCTGGTGAAGGAATGGAAGTTGTTCAAGGGTGTTGTGGTTTTTTTTGTTTTTTTCTTCTGTATGTACAAGTAATTTTATGTTTATGTGCTGTATTATCTAACAGGGTTATTGACAATATCACTGCTGTTGTGATTATTTAAATTATTTATTATTTTTACATTTTTAATGATGGACGAAGGCCAGTGCTCCAAGTTCACTACTGACAAACGTTGACACTTTCTATTGCTGATTTCAGTAAGATAACTTTTTCTATTGTACTGTGTCAATTTTACCATAATTGGTATCTTTTTCTGAGTTAAAAAGACAATGGCACCAGTTTTAAGAATGAATCCAGAATAAAAATGGGAATTACGATAATGTGTTAATTTTGTCTTAAGCTTTTGTTACAGTATCAGCAGATCAGATATTTAAATGTGGTATACAAACGCACACATTTTTATTTTATCGTGTATACAATCCCCAATGTACCCGAAATGAATGCAAAGAGGTTAGAATCACAATCTGGTTTTATCCGTTTCTGTTGCAGTTTGAACATGGCCATTATTAAACTGAAGGACTGTAAGATGTTCTACGTACCAAGGCAATGGGATTTCTACTCTTAAAGGCACCGTGATGTATGGACTCTGGCCCTCTGCAAATAATTCTGCATGAGAAGGCCATACTTGTTTAAGTATTCTGGTACTGAGGCTACGGGCGCATTCCCTTCTGTGTTCCCTTCATATCTTAGTGCAGCCTAAATTCTGTGCCTTTTCTTGGTAGAAAGACCTATAACAGTTGCTGTCAGTTGTTTTTTATAACATTAAACGGAGGCTTGTAACGGTGGGACGACTGTAATTCCAGGGAAATGTTACCAGAGACCTACATATATCTGAAATTACATTATCTCAAGTTTTCATGTGATGTGGCTGGTGACTAAAATAACGGAAAAAACTTCTGTTTATCGGATGTTCCCAACTGCCCGTGCATCCTTGTCTGTTTTCATGAGCTATCAGAGCCAACAGTATTTTCATTAGAAAGCCTCTTCGCGGATTTTACTACCAAGTTCTCGGGAAAGGCGTTTCCTATGAGTCTGATGTGATGAAATACAGGATTTGTACCACTATTCCTGACTTATTTGTGCCTGTTGGGTTTTGTCTGACATATCTTTTTGAACATTATAAGGACAGTAATAAAACATCTTGCATATCCTTGCCCTGTGTCTGCTGTTGCACGCTCACATCCACTTACGTACTGTTCATTTACATTTAGCCTCTCAAGCAAAAGAAGTAAAAAACCCCCCAAAAAAAACACTATTCTAGGAGTCCCATATTAGATGGTGTCTACTTTGCTCGACAAACTAATTATTGACACAGTTCAGTGACAGTCAACATCATGTGTCTTTCAACAAGATAGTAAGCTGGTGGACTTCATCTCTTTTCTTGGGCACCACTACGCATATTAAGGAAGCAAAGAAATTGAGGCAGAATTGGCGTATGCCCTTACTCAGCAACCTAGTAATAATGCAATGCGATTTTTTTTTACATATCCGTTTATACAATATTCAAGTTGTGTAAAACCGCTATGGCGTAGTAAAACTATTCCTTCTGGTCTGAGAATATATATTTTCTCTTGACGTGACTTCGTCGCCACGAATAGAACAGGTGGGAATAGTGAACAAAAAAAATGTGGGGTTAAAAATGTTAAACGGCAATAAAAGTCATTTTTAGCCCTGCTGAAAAAAAAAACCCATCAGGTTGGCCATAGCTGGATTTTACACCAGGGGGCCTACCCTTTAAAGGTGGTAAGCGTGTTAAAGGCGGACGTTAGCTAAACTATTCTCATTGTTATTGAAGTAATACTTATGTGGATGCATTCTAATCACTTATTAATACAACAGATTTCATTTTATTTTTTCGTTTTTTTTGAGAGAGATGCGTTACTTGAGCTTCCCGCTGAAGAAAAACAGATTCAAGTAGGAGGATTATTTTTTTGTTGAAGCTGCACCAATGACTACCAATCATACCAAGTTGTAAAACAAGAAAGCTAAGTTATTGGCTCTGGCAACTGCCAGTCAGTGGTTCAACCATAGAGATTCGGACAGGATCACAGAATATGGGGAGGATAAAGCAGCGCACATTGCCATACTCCACATTTCCGGTTTTTACAAGCGTTGCCTCTGTGGTCGCCATTTTCCAGGAGACGTTCAACGAGAAGGAGGTAAGAGAATTGAGCCCATATTGCGCATAAATATTTTGGCGTATTCGCTCAGTATTCGTAGCCAGATTGATTTATTTTTATATGTATGCAAAAGCTGAGCTTTTTCAGCAACTAGTTCAATATTATACCTTAGCGAACTAATGCAAAGCCGATGGTAAGAAAGTCCGCCAATAAGCGACGCGTTTCTATTAGCGAGCTTAAGCTACAAAATGAGGCCGGTGTGTAACGTTACTCCATATAAATTAGCAAGAAGCGATCAAGTCCCTGTTTTCCTGTGTATTCGACTTGTCTTGCTAGCTACAATTTGACGTTATATGCAGTATTTAAATGCATTTGGGACGGTGCACACTTTAACGTATTAGCTCTAGCCTAGCTATGGTTAGGCTATCCAGCAAATGGGCGTTCGGTTGCTCGGGCCTGTATCGAGGCCTAGCGTGGCTATCGTTCGCCTGCTAACTTATTTATTTATTGTCAAACTGTTGCTACCATGATGGACAATTTAAATAATCACGTTAATATATGCGCCGTGAATATATTCTGAAAACTGAAGTCCAGTTTAAACTACGTTTGTTAATTTTTAATTCGGACGAAAACGCGTCGGACCGGTTTGACCGAATGAACCTTGGTCTGGGCATAGGCCTTGTTTTGGGCGTTTGATTCACTTACTGACTGAAAGTCGGTGATCATAAAACTTGGTAGCTGCTGTAGTCAGTTTTCATTCAGACGCCAGGTAGTTGGGGCGGCTAATGTTAAGTCGATTAACTACGCTTCCACGATACATTTAGCTAAATAGTTGGCTAGATCCAGTTGCAACAAGCAGACACGCCGGTGTTCAGTTTGCTCGCTACGATCAAGGCTGGTCAGTTAACGTTAATTCGTAATCTATTTTTTGTCCTTGAGGTCAGTACTGTTTTTACCGTTAGCGAGTATGTTTAAACATTCACCCCCGTGCGTCATGTTGACCATGTTAAAATAACATTCGTAACAAACTTTCTCTATTTAGGTCGTGCTTTATTCTGCAAGAAATAAACCATGAGTGGATGTCGAGTATTCATCGGTCGCTTGAGCCCCCACGCTCGTGAGAGGGATGTGGAGAAATTCTTCAAGGGATATGGAAGGATTCGGGAGATCAACCTGAAAAACGGATTCGGTTTTGTGGTAAGGCAAGAAGTCCTCAGGTCGTGAATGTCCGATGGGGGGTTATGGATGAGATTCGTTGATGTCTAATGTCAAATTTTACTCATTTTTCAGGAGTTCGATGACCATAGGGACGCGGACGATGCGGTCTATGAGCTGAACGGCAAGGAGCTCTGCAGTGAAAGGTATTCGCGCGACATTTTAAAGTGAAAGCCAGTGTTGGTGTGCTCGCTAATTGAGTGTTTACTGCTAGTGTGCGTAAGACCGGGTCCTGGACTATGTTTGATATTTATCTGATTGCAGGGTGACTATTGAGCATGCCCGCTCACGTAGAGGAAGAGGTGGTGGACCTGGAGCCGGTGGTGGTGGTGGTGGTGGTGGACGATTCTCCCCTCGCTTCAGTGGCTACCGCCAGTCGCGCAGCGGAAGCTCCCGGTATGAAACGAATACCAGCACACTTGAAGATAATCACAGGATTGGGGGGTATGTGAGTCACGGAGCAGCCTTACTGTACTGGCTGGACAACTGCCGAGTAAAACCCTGAACTGCCCTTTTATCTCAGTCTGAATTTGGAAGTGTTCCAGGTTTTGTTCTGTGCATTTGTCCAGCCAGCTCTAATCTTGTGTGCCGAGTCCGCCCTGTGGTTTGCAACACAGGGTGCACTTCAAAGCTGACATTGTGGGCCATTTGTCCCTTGAAAATGAGTTTTGCTAATGTTTTGCATAGTGCCTGAATGAGTAAGTGCCACACGTCAGGCTGAATCTGTCGGGCTGCACTCCTTACTTCGTGGTGGCATCATCATTTTTAAAGCTCACTTGTTTTCAAATGGGTTGGTACCTCATCTGGTGCATGTACCAGTGCGATCTTGTGACTGCCATGGACGTTAAGCAGACGTGTTTGTGCTGTTCCAGATACGGCCCACCCGTTCGCACGGAGCACAGAATCATTGTGGAGAATCTCTCCTCCCGGATCAGCTGGCAGGTGAGCGCACAGTTCAACTCCTGATATTAGAACTATTCCTTAATTATAAAAGTTTTTTTTTCCTTCTATGTAAAGTAAATGTTAACCAATTAAATATGAACGTTAGTTCAGTGCCATTTAATGTGTAATGTACTTTTTTCCACTTCATGATTGGTCTTTCATTTTTATTCTTTCAAGCATTATTAAAATACCTGGTATGGTAAGCCCATTATGACATTACTGGATTGAAAAACAGTAATTTAAAGTTTTTTTTTTTTTTGTTTGTTTTTTTTCTTCCTTTTGGAATGGATAGCCTTTTCTATTTTCATAATGTAAATTTATTTATTAACAAATACAAAAGTAAATTGTTAAAGCTAATAAAGAACATCTGAAACCTTTTATTTTATTTTTTTTAAAACAGCTGCTCTTATGTGGTTTGGAGTTGCTTGCACAGCCCCCCTCTCTTGCTTTGGCCCGCCCGTAGCAGGGGAGGGGATGTCTCTCTGTGCATAGCGCCTCCTACTGGCTGTGTTCTGAATAGTGTCCATGTGGTGCCTCTCCCTACACGCAGTTGCCGATGGTCTATATCTTGGCTGGGCCCCGTAGCGGGTGAAAGTGGTCTAGCGCAGGATAGCCTTAGGAGGGCTGTAGCCGCAGTCTGGAGGGTCTGTGGTCTGGCATCACCGCCTGCTGTTTTCCCCACGTCCCCCACACTACCGTTTGGGTCATTATCTGTTGGAGGAGCGGGGGCGTTGACAGTTGGGCGCGCCCCCCCTACTTGCTCTCTGGTGGTTCCTTACTTGTGGAGGTCGGATTCCCAGACAAGGCCGAGGTCGTTTCTCGAGAGGGCTTAACACTGCATTGGTTCCGATTTGCTATTTGGACAAGTGGCTCTTTGCTAATGTCTTCCTGGGTATGGAACGGTAAGTAGCACATCACTCATGTGATTGGGTTTTTTGTAAAGGGTTGGGAGGTAAGGGGGCTTATGTAGGAGAGATGGGGGTAGCTTTAATAGGGAATACATTCACTTCTAGAGTGCAAATTAGCTTAATTTTAGTGACGATTTTTCAAACTGAGAAGGAACACCTCTTAAAGAACATATTACTGATGTAGACTAGGAAGTCAACATGAATTTTTTCCAGAATTAATGCTTTCTATAATGCAGTAGTTGACATTTCCTTTTTCCGACGAATCCAAATTTGAATACCTCTACACTGGTTTTCTGCCAGTGTAATCATTAAAATGGCCACCATTTTGATGAAGATGCTGTCAAAAATCCAAAAGGATTTAAGACATCTCTGCAGTCCTCCACGGTAATCTAATATTGCTGCTTATTTCCATTTGGTAAATTCCAAGTGAAATTTCGACCATGAATCTCTCCTGTATTAAATCAGTTGCTATTCCAAGGAACACAAGCTTTGCCCCCCATCTACTGCATGTACTTTGGCAGGGAGGCGGGGCTTTAACGAGCCACACAGCTTCTGCAATTTGATTGGACATTGACCCAGTCTCGTCTCAAGATGGAGCCTTCTTATTGGCTCATTTAATGGCCATCAGAGCACATTGATTCCGATAGGACAAAGAACCCACTCATCTGTCCAATGGGGGGGCTGACACTTCACCCACATGCCATGAGAAGCCAAACTGCAGGGGCACTAATATTTTTACCCCTTAACCATTCAAGCCTTTTGCTTTTCAGTGACCTTTTGTTACAGAATTGTAGAATTTTGTTGTAATTTTATATTTAATATCAGTATTTTTGATGTTGTGCTCTGTGCAGTGCTCCTTTTGTTGCAGGTTGTAAACGTTTTTACTGCTGTAATGCTGCCTGTCGACTTACTCCAAGTTTCATTTGACGCAGGATCTGAAAGATCTGATGAGGAAAGTTGGGGAGGTGACTTTTGTGGACGCCCACAGAACCAACAAGAACGAAGGGTAGGTTTGCCTGGTCTGCGTTCTGGAGTTGGTTATGCTGCTGTGAAATTCCACACGAGTGTACGCGGTGTGGGAGCCGGGTAAATTTGTGGATCTGCACATGGCTCGTGTCCCAGATCTGTGCAGTATTTCTATGCCTGAACCCTGCTGTACTTAAAGTTGTTTTTTTTTTCTCTTCGCCCAGGGTGGTTGAGTTTGCATCCCACGGAGACGTGAAGAACGCCATTGATAAACTGGATGGGACTGAGCTGAACGGCCGCAAGCTGAAGTTGTTTGAGGATCGTAAGAGGAAGTACGTATCCGTGTCGCAAGGCAACGGCTTTGTTCCGCCATGTCCTGCTGTTAGTATTGGTACATGGGGGCACGTTGGGGAGCGGCTTGTTGCAGTCAGAACAGTGGCCCGTAGCGCAGTGGTTAAGGTACATGACTAGGTCGGTGATTCTAATCCCGGTGTAGCCACACTAAGATCCACACTGCCGTTGGGCCCTTGAGCAAGGCCCTTAACCCTGCATTGCTCCAGGTCTTAGTCTAATCAACTGTACGTTGCTCTGGATAAGAGCGTCTGCCAAGTGCCAGTAATGTAATGATGTAACGGCGTTTTTAAAACCTTTTCCGTTCCCTTCCACAGCCGCAGCAGGAGCCGTTCCCGCAGCTACTCCCGCTCCCGGAGCCGCTCCCGGTCCCGCTCCCGCTCCCGCTCCAAGTCCCTGAGCCGGAGCCGCAGCCGGAACAACTCCCGCAGCCGCTCCCGCTCCGTCAGCCGCACCCCGGAGAAGAAGCCCGCCGGCCGGCCCGTGCCCCGCTCCCCCTCCCGCTCCCCGTCCCGCTCCAGGTCCCGGTCCCGCTCCCCCACCCCGCCGCCCCAGAGGAAGCGCTCCCAGTCCCGCTCCCCCTCCGCCGAGTCTCAGCACTGAGCGCGCGGTCACCCCGCCGCGGCGACGGGTGGTAGGCGCGGCCGCCGACGTAGGGCTCTAAACGACAACCGTGCGGCCCGTCGGTTGTTAGACTGTCGGGGTGGATGCTCAGAGAAACACGAGAACCTTTTAAAACCTATTCCCTTTTTCGCCTCGGCTGGTATGTAATCGCTCCAGCGACAGTCCCAGAACTGTTTTCTAATCCCCGCAGTTAGATTTAGCCTTTTGTTCTTTTGTATTGCCAGGATTGGGGGGGGGGGTTCTTCATTAAGAGAGCGCGAGTGATTGACAGCCCGTTTTCCCCCCCCGGGCTTCTATTAATTTTTTTTATTAAAAAAAACGACTTAAGCTTTTTATTGAACTCACTCAGATGTACGCCGTGTCCAGATGTCTCGTCTACGCAGCTTTCCGTGTTGGTGGTAGTTTGTGATGATTTTGTTTTTCCCCCCATGTACAGGCCGGGGGAGGGTGGACGTTAAGGCCGTCGCCTTCCCGAAGCGCAGGTCTGACGTGGGTCCCGTAAATGCGACCGTAGTATTCTCCCCATAATCACAGGTGTTTGAGCCCCCCTCCCATTTTTTATAAGGCTGTTCATCTTTGTCCAGGGTTTAATTGTTCCAGAGTATAGAAAGCCTTTGCGACAGAAGCACATAACTATTTAATATTTAATAGCCGATTTAGACTGAGCAGTCCTGCTTCCGTCTTTCCTTATTTTCTTTTTCTCATTTTGGTTCCCCCCCCCCCTCATCCCCTCTTCCTCTGAAAGCATAGATGTTAAAGAATGAGTGAACGGGGAAAGTGAGACAGGTGATTATGCACTTGATTAATCTTCAGCGGGTGCTTGTACATAGTGTTCGGTTTCGTCCCTCACGTCAGCGTTTTGTGTGGTGTTTACACGCACACGCGAGAGGTCTGGGACGTAGTTGTATTGTGCGTGTGGTTCCAGTTTATTTTTGTTTGTTTGTTTTTTAAAGGTTTGAACTTTTTTTTTTTTTTTTTTTTTTTTTTTGGTTTTTATTTTTATTTTTGGAGATGGACTTGTTTGCGGATTCTGACCTTGTTTGGTGCTTGTGTGCCCTGCGGTCGCTTGGCGGGCCGTCTCAGACCCGTTCGGTGGCCCGTGAGGTGCTCCACGCGACCCCCCCGCCCCCCCCACAGCACCAAAGCCAGACCGCCGTCCCTGTGTTCCCCTCCTGTGCCGCTTAGCGACCACGGCGGTCTGCTTGTGCTTACGGAGCCACTCAATAGGGGGGGCCTTGCAGCTGTGGGCAGAGGTCAGATGTAAACTGTCAAGTTGTGGAGCCGATTTGCTACAAAAAATTAAAACTGATCATACAGAAGTTTGTTGCCTTTCTTTGTAATGTCCAGTAGGTGGCGCACAGCGCTTTGAAATGTAGTACAGCCCCGACTTCGTTTAGTCATGCCACATTGACTGCTGGCAACAGATCTTAGGGGGCTTTTACCTGTTTGTATTCTAGTGAAGGGTTTGAGTTTCCCTCTGGAGAACATATAGGGCTCAGGTACTAATGAAACCATTGTCCTCTTAATCCGTTAATGGCTACTTTCACTTGCCGCATGTCGTTCTGCAGGCAAACTTCGTGCCACCATTAGATGGCGCCACTTCGCCCAAATGTAATGCAGCAATTCTGCATATTCATTGTTTTTCTGCCCTACAGTCGTTGCACTGCTTTCATATAAGATGATGGATATAAAATAAAATTTTCCACAAATATTGAATTATTCTGGATAATCCGGATTAGGGCTTGATTTCACGGTCATATGCACTGCATGGTGACAACACTAATCTCCAGGGGTTTTCTGGCTTCTTAAACATCTTCCAATTATTAGCCCACCTGCTATGTTTGACCGCATCTGATCTTTGTCAAAATCAAATGTTTGGATGTAGTCTAAATCTAAAGGCACAAGCTACCTTCCAATACTTTAACATTAAAGGATTTGTTACACTGCACTATATGAACCATATTAGATTTTTATATAGGAAGTTATTTCAAAATGTTTTCAATCAAATATTCTAGACGCACTGGGCTGTATTGAGTCAACGTTTCTATTTAACTTTACTTGACTTCTAAATACATGTTACTTTAAACTTCAGTAAGCTTGTTTTAGTGAGTGCTGAACTGGCCAAACTGACATCTTGTATTAAATTAAACTCATTGTATGGGTGATATTAAGAACCACACATTATTTTGACGCAGTACTTCAGGCAAATAACGTCTCTCGTGTTTTAAGTCTTACAACTTGCAATACTATTTCTGTTGCTGCAAACACTGCAATTCTGTTCCGTCTAGACTGCATGTTTCCACCAGATGCCAATTTCCGGATCATCTGAGATAAAAAAGGATGGTTCTGCTACAGTGGTTCCTGTTCTGGATCTCCACCGGATAACGCTCTAGTCTAGACGTTTGTTGTCAGGCAGCGGTGGGCTTTGTACGTTTGTGGAGACCTATTTAAAGGGTGAGACATTCACCCCTCAGATGGGAACGTAATTACTTCTGTGCCATTGGCACCTCTGTGGGGATCCCCGCAGCGGTGATAGCTACAGTCCCTGTGGACTCATACACCGGGACGCTTTCAGTGGCTTCTGGAAGAACTAAACCCAACATCCCCGGGCTCCGTGCTAGCGTTTATCAAGGAGCGCATGCTCCTAAATCGTACACACCCATAAGCACGCACCAATTCATCCCAAATAGACGTGCTCCTAAATTACTTTTGCAGTTACCACATCAATTTTTCACATCGAAATGGGAGCGCAATCTAGAGCCCTGCATCTGGCTGCAGACCGCTCCAGGTGTGGGGATTACTGTGGCCAATTACACGCTTCACAGCTCACTGCCATACATTAACCAACGTCTGCTCTTAATTGTTTAATTGGCTACATCATACTGCATCCTGGTCATCTGTAAGCACCGGGTACAGTCACAGACTGCAGGTCTATCCTAAAGAATTTTACTGTGATCCAGTGCAGGAGTTGGAACAAGTGCAATCTATAGAGCTGTCAGAAAACTAAAACAAAAAACCAGCACGCGGAAACAGCCCTCCAGGACCGGAGTGGTGCACCCCTGCTGTAAGCCAATCGGTGTCCGGCATGATGTGAGGGGAAGCGAATGCAGGAGAGCCCTACAGAGTCCTGGCCAATGGAAACTTGGCCAGCCAGTTCTGCTGTGAACTCCCACTCATTCCTGGACGATGACATCATGGTCCAGTCTCAAACCTGCGGGGCCTACGCTTTCAGGCACATCTTTCAGTCAGGAGTGCTCAGGATGGTGCTCCACCACCGTCCACATTCATTCCTCATACTGTCTCGTAAGCAGTGACAATTTGGCCCATATTGCCTCACTTTGCAAAACAAGTGTGTTAAAAAAAAGAAGGCTTTTGATGGCGTGATATGAATGGTGCTTTAGTGGGAAGGTGCATGTAAATCCTTGAACTGGGGCACTGGAGTGTCGTAAAAAACCAAACTGCAGACGCTGCAAAAGACTGCAGCAAGACCACTGCACTTTGGTCTTTGGAAAGTAAAAAAAAAAAAAAAACATTTTAAGAGACAATAACTTATTTTTCCGTCTTGCAATTTATGGGAAAGGTTAATAATTTATTTATGAGTTTGTGTGTTCTCACTATACCGGCCTGAGTACTGTGTTAGTGTGGGGGGAGCTACAGGTTATTCTTTGTCAGATTGGGTTACGATCATTTGCTATTCTGAAAGAAACATTGGTAAAAAAATAATAGGGAAAATGCTAAGCAAAAAGAATAAGTAACCCATTTTATGTGGACAGACAAGCACCTTCATAAGTGTAACAGCTATGCAATGTTCTTGAGTCAAAAGTATTAGCAAGTTCCCCTTGGCAACAGCAGAGCACTTTCAATAAGATAAAAAAAACCTGCCTTGTGTATCATCAAGGACAAGCTGTTTATGTTCTTTCATGAAATTCATGAAATAAAGTTATGAAACCACATCCGTTTATCGATACCAAACCAGGAAATAAGTGTGCTGCTTCTCTGACAATATTGAAAAACTTTTATTGTATCTTTATAGTGAAAGGAGAACTGAATTCATTTCTCTACATGACAAAATTGTTACCTTCAGCCTCCTGAGATGTGGAAATTCCTGCTTATTTCAGAACAAAAAGTTATCCAGACATTCATAAACAATTGATATAAATGTGCTTTTAGTTATTTTACAAAATATATACTTTAAATATATTAATTGTTGTTAGTTCACGACAATACCTATGAGTCAGTTTCTGTCTTTCAGGTAATAAATGTATCTATACTATTCAATCAAAATCCTGCAATAGGAACTGCATGTACTGTGCAACCAAATAAATGGCCACACTGACACTTTTAGCCAAAGCGATTTACAAAAGTGCATTTCACATTATATTACATTACATGTTATTTAGCGGATGTGTTTATCCAAAGCAACTTACAGTTGATTAGACTAAGGGGGGGGGGGATTGGACAATTCCCCCTCCGGAACAAAGCAGGGATAAGGGCCAAACAGTTGTGTGGATCAGGCTGCCCCTATACAGTAAATAAAGTTGAAAACCAGCAGCATTCTAGAACCTTCGCAGTGGCCTGATTGCGCAGATCAGTGAGGCAGTCAGCAAGGCCTGACAGTGGTCCAGATAAGACATTACAAATGCTAGTACACGTAGCTCTTTAGTGTCCTGGGTGTGGAAGTGGCAGACTCTTGTGATGCTGTGAAGAGGGCATTTGCTTTGAGACCGGTTGGCTGCTGGCTTGCTGCGGTATGTTCAGAGGATTTCACTGAACTGGGGTCCCATTAAAACTCTTATCTGAGCGGGAGGAGGAAAGTGCAGAGCTCTCGCCAGTAATTGAAGCATCAGCCGATTGGCAGCCCGTTTGGCAGCAGGAAACGGGAGTTCTCTCTTTCCCAGGTTTGTCTTTTTGCGGTGGGTGGACATCCAGGCTGCTGCGACAGCCAGGCATGCAGAGATGCGCGCCTGAATTTAGGTGTTGCAAAGGGGAAGGGTGTCCATTTTTCAATCTTTACTGGCACAAATTAATGTGCGTGATTAACTGGCCCCTCTTTACGAGCATTTAGGAGAAGGTCCTTTCCGGAGTGATTTACAACGCAAACAAATACAAAGATCAGGGATTAAAGTGCATTAACTCTGTGAAAGTAAACTCCCAGGGGGAGACGGCAAATGCAAACAGTGCAGACTGGATTGACAATTTAATAACTTAAGCTCAGTTAATAATTGTTACAAACCAGAACAAGAATACAATAATGAGCGTTTAACTATACATTAACTGAGGCAGCACATGAATTATTATCAGGACTCACAGCATGTGCACTCTGAGCTGAACACAGACCGTACAATCAGACTTTCAGGAGAAAGTATTCGTACCATAAATGCTTTTCAAGGATTAAAGCCACGTTAATGTGAACAATGATAGCATTAGTGTTGAGTATTGAACTTAATCGGTTAAAATTAAAAATTAAAAAATAGACCCCACTGTTGTTCTGCTTGGACTTGATACGTTTGTACACTGCTGATGAGTCATGCCACAGAAGATCTGCAGAAGTGTGCATATATAGCCAGTTTAGTGCGTAACAGAATGTTATGTATGTTTGCACACTGTTTTTATTTTTTCCATTACATTATAGGAATTTGGCAGAAGCTCTTATCCAGAGCGATGTACAGCAAAGTGCATACCCATAACCACCTGAAAGACCTAAGAGTGAAGTACAGTTTCAAGTGCTAAGAATACAACAAAGATAAGGACTTGGGCCTTGTAGATTAATCTGACAATGGATTACATCTATAAAACTATTTTCATACAACACAACGTGAAAGAATGATATACACTTACGTAGGAACAACAATAAACAGCTTACATAGCCAAACAAAATAAAAAATAGCAATAAAACCATGCTAGTGAACTCTCATAGAAATGAGACACACAATTGTGAGAACTAAAAAAATAACAGCTAACAGTCAATTAGAGAATACACGGGGGTAGGGAGGGGTGGGGAGAGGTGCAGCTTGGAGAGGTGCGTCTTCAGATAGTGCCGCACAGACAACCCTACTGTTTAGTGTTCATTAAAAAATTAACTGGTTTGTAGAAGCACTGTTAGTTCAGCCTGAATGTATAACCTGGAAAACATGTTTCTTTTATTGCAAGGTGGGTTTATAATTTCCTTGCTATGAAACCTTAGACAGGAGAACTAAATCTCCAGGTATACAATTTATTAAACTGGGCATGGTATTAAGCATGTATGCAATTAATTACTTTGCTCAGGGATAAAGGAGCTTTGAACCTGCTGGGATTCGATCCAACGATTGTCTAAATGTAAAAATATTTAAGGGCCCGAGCCGCCCGACACAAACAATATGCCGTAGCGTATTGTGCTGTTGCCATCGACACGAAAGAACGGGTGTTGTGGTTAGTGAATCCAGATCAACGACGTTCCGCGACGCACTTGGGCGTAACCCATCAGATCAGCAACTGGCTAGTTATAGCCGGTTATAGTTTATGATGCTAGCCTTGAGCACTACTTAAAACCGGAGTTTCCAACTTTCGGGGCTGTCTTGGCGTGATATGAAATGCTCCCCTCCGAAATAAATCGTGAGATACATGGCCCTCTATGTAAGAAATCCCAACTGTGACGCCGTGAGAATAGTTTAACACTATTAAATTGTGGTGTACGCTGCAGGTTTTCACACTGCCATTACTTGCGAATTTTCTGCACAATGGACTGGGAATCTTGGTGTTTTCTGATATCGAATGTCATTCGAAATCGACAGTGATAGAAGAACTCCCCCCACGGGTCAAGACTTCGCATATGTAACCCCTTCCTTTGAACAAGCTTGTTTGGCTCTGGCGGGCATGCATGCAATTCAGAAGGTAGTCGACCGTAGATTAGCTGCTTCAAGTCTAATTATAAGGAAATGGCATGCTCTAAATTTCAACAAATTAGCTCGTTTGCACGAGTTGGCCCGTTCATAAATCGACAGCGTATGTTAGGTATCTGCTAATATTAGCTCGTAGCTGGCGATTTCATCTGGCAATCACTTAAATGGGCATGGGTACTAAATGTGTCACAATTTAGTCAACACACGAAACCAAAAACTCCGACCTAATACGCTGCACATTATTTAAGTATTCAACACGACAACAAAAATCGTTTAATACAGCGGGACACACGCCAATCAATATTAAACTCCCAAGCGGTGAGTGAAAGTGCGATTTACTGTGCTGGCCAGTCAATAGTTGCAATGACGTTATTTCCTGGGGGTGGCGGTGGGAGCGTGGTACTGCGGTCCTCCTCTGCTTTGCAACGGCGAGAGTCCGACATGGAAACAAACACGAAGACGTGAGCGTGTTCTGGGATTTTGCACGCTATAAATTCTACAAGCCCAAGCGCCAGTGCGTGCCAGTGATTTGAACTACTGCGCAAACATCTACGCTAGTAAATATATTTGATATTTGGTACATTGCAGTAGTGTAGATAGCTTAGTTACCTTACGGACCATGGCGGAGAGAAGTGGCCGGCTGAGCTTTCCCGGGAGCGGGGCGCTCAATAGACCCGTGCCGATGAATTTGTTCGCCACTTGGGAAATAGACGGATCATCTCCGAGTTGCATTCCCAGGTAAGTGTTTCTCCTGTAATGACATTAAGAGCACTTTTACACGAAGCTATACATGTGTACGGTATTGTCGGTCGCAAACAATTGTATTTTTGCAAGTATAACAGCACATTGGCACGAGATTTATGGGCAGATGACCGCTGCCTCACCGAACCAATTTCCAAACTTGGAAGCCGGGTGCTACACTCGCATGGGAATGCAGGCAGCAAGACAACCGTGTTTACAGTGGCAATGTTTCTTTTTCATAGCGGCTATTGGTGTGGTCCAAGTACAGATAAACTACTGCAGGCAGATAACTGGATGCCGCTAGTTACGATAATCTTACATCGGAATTAAATGTGTTCTCATTGACCTCACACATTTAGCTAAACGGCTAGGTAAATAATTTGCCGCCATTTATTCACAGTTTGTAACGCAGTCTTGCAGTTTAACGAGGTAACCTGTTCACTTCTATCTTTCGTGTTCGTGCACCTGTGCTGTGTTGGGAAGATGTAGCCAACCTGATCGCAACGCCTGTCAAAGAAGGGCAAATTATGGAACTATTTAGCCAGCGAGCTCGCTAACTATGAATTCTGAAGTTACAGATCATTTTTGTCTATATAGAGATATGTTTAGATGTTATTTACTGTGTTAATCAGTAACCAGCAAACCGTGTTTAAGTGTTTGAGTGACATACCTCGGAGTTTTCTGTGATGAGGGTGACTAAGGAGGGCTTGAAGAATATGCGATGCATGACAATGTTGAGGAACTTAGGCTTTTAGGTTGGTAGTACCATGCTTAAATACGACCTTTATATGTAATCATAAAACATATCAACCAAGACATAGACATTTTATGCCGCATTATTGCACATTATTATGAAGGCTAGCACATTGTGGTACGCCATTGGGAATTGTAAAAATAGTTATATGCATGGTGCAGGATAGTTGTAATATGATAAATAATATTTTGCTGACACACCACAGACATTTTAAATGTCATGCATGTTTTTAGCCTCTAACAAAAATATCTGTGTCTTGAGCATTTTGATTAAGAATGGCTTCCGTGCATCATCCACTAGGGATAGATGTGATGAACTGTTACGCCAACTAGTCAGGTTCCTTTAAATGGATGTAGGGTGCTGTACATTTTCATTCATTGCATGCAATGCACTGCTTGAGCTGCAGTACTGGTCTTCTCCAGGGCTGTCTGATAGCATCAGGGCTAAACCACGCTGTAGCATTTTAGCCTTGAGTCATCCTAAATAATCACGGTTTGCTAACAGTTTGCTTGACGATTCCGATTTGCAAAGTCCTGTGAGTGCCAGGTCAGTTTCTGGCTGGTCCATTAAGGTCATTAGATCCCAGCCATCAGGACAAACTACACAATCAAAGTGCTGAATAATGTGTTTCTTTTTTAAATTTATTTTCTGGACCTCTATACTTCAAAAGCCTGTGCTTACACAGTGATGGAATTCCAGTCCACACTTAAATGAGCTGAAACAAACTCTTATGCTGGGACAGATGCCTTTTGCGTATAATGAAAAAAAATTCTACTGTATGTTATTGGATTAGGGAAGGGTGGACGGTGAATTTGGACTGCTTTGTGGCATTCGTAGGCCCTGCTGTTTGGCGCTGTGACTTCATTGCTGGCTGTCTGATGTGGAATGGGTTCAGGGCTGTCTGACAGGACTACCTGCTGGGGCTGACTGCAGCAGCTCCTGTGGTTAAAATGTAATGTATCCCTCCTTCATCTGAAACTGCCGTCTTAATGCTAATATGCTGCGTAGACTGCCGAGGGGGCGTCCGAACGTGTGGTTTGATAAATCAGCGTAAATTAATTCAAGGTAGCCTCACCTCAACCGTGGTCCGACCGCTAATGACATCGTTTCTTGTATTTAAAAAAAAAAAAAAAAAAAAAGTCGGATTGTTAATGGCTTTTGGGAACAGGTTTGTTCCTCAGTCATTGTGCAATCACCCATGACATGCTTAGTAATAAATATGTATGCCTGAAAGCGTAGAGCTCACAAACTTCATTGGTTATTCCTATGCAGGGATACTGGTCCCAGGAACCGTCTGAGACAACAGCAGCAGAACAAAAATCAGCATGGGCTGTAGAGTGCTGCAGTGCAGGCATTGAGTCGCTCGTCTGTAGGTGAAGTGCACTGTTCTCCAGATGCGGGAGTGAGAGAGTTTGTTAGGGTGTTGTCTCTTCGTGGGGCTTAGAGCAGGACCTGGAAAGTCTGACGAATCGGAACGTTTTGGGTTTTTTTTTTCCACGGGATTTGCTCCACTTTCCACGGTTTCCCAGGGCCGGAATCGGGGGGGGGGGGGGGGGAACTCCGAAACTTTAGAATGCAAATTGTCTTGTGTACAAAATCCCCCAAAAACAAATCTCAGCAATCTCTCAGACATACCAAAGGAGAACATCTGCTGATTGCGAGCACAAAATTATACAGGAAGTGCCCCGAACTGACGGGTGGTCAGGGCCTGCTGCCTGCTGCCTGGATGCAGTCAGAAGTAGGTCAGTAGTTGGCCAGATATGAACTGTAATTGACCTACTTTCACGCTGAGCTGGTTTTTATTTTTTTTTCTCTTTCAGAAAGTTATTTTTGTTTTCTCCTCATTCTTTTTTAGTCTGGGCTTTTCATCTCCTGCCAAGTGCAGAAGATCTGCTATTCCTGTGTCTCATTTGCTTTGTTTGTTCTTCCAATCTGTTCTTCTTTTTGAAGGCCCATTTTCTTCTGTCAAACACCCTGTTGACTGTTACCATTGTACATTGTGTGTGTGTGGGTGTGTGTCTTTGTGTCGGTGTGTATATACATATATATGTGTGTGTACGGTTTAAAGGTTACAAATGGAAATTGCAGGGCTTCCAGTAGAAGTCCATTAGGGACGTGGAAAAAAAAGTTGCACAAAGCCTGAAATTACACGTATGGTACATATTCAAGGTTTTTCGAGCCGGCTTTAGCCGTGTGCCAAATGCTTTTTATTCCTGCCCTTCTGTTGTTAGCCTCCATTTTGCTTAATGACGACACAGATCCATTTGGTTCAGAGTGAAAGTAGCAAGCCTGTAAAAATAGCTAAGCCTGACTGAAGTGTTTTGTATGCTGGGCTGCACCCCCTGACTCCTAATCTCGCTGTAAGGAGCCTGGCAGGGAGCGTGAAGGAGGGGAGGCATCGACACGCCGGAACATCTCTCCTCTTCCCGTTTCAGTCTTCTGTAGCTCAGACACGTCCCTCTGGATCAGCGCCGATCCAACTGCCACTCAAGCGGTTCTTTCGCCTTGTGGATCAGCGCCGCACTATATCAGTCAGTTTGACGCGGGTTCACTCCCTTCGGTGGAGAAAGGTTGTGTAGAGATTACCTCAAGGCCCAATCTATGAACTGTAACCTCATTCTGTACAGATAAGGGGGACAAAAAAAACAAAAACAAACCTTAAGTAAAATCTACTGTACCAAGTTTGTGATGGGGCTTGTGTAAGATTTGTTTTTGATGAAGTTTTGCCCTTTTGTTTGTCCAGGATTGATGTTGCCTTCTGTTTTGGTCACCAAAAAAAGCAAGTTATGTGGTCTCCTCTCTCGGCCCTGGTAATGTGAACAGAACTGTGTTGTGTCTACCAAGGAGACGGGGCCTTGCTGGCTTATCTGCATAAAGAATAACGATGCAATATCTATAATCCATGTTTACTTATGTTTCACATTTCTGGGTTCTGTGCAGGCTTTTTCCTTGCAGAAGATGGGTACCCATTTGGTGCTTTTGGGAAAGTTCCTATGAAGCATTGGCAGGCTTGCTGGAGATGGATGGTTTTTGATCTGCGCGATAAAGTGAACATTGGGTTTCAGCCCATATTTCACAGTTTTCTTGAGTGCTTATTTTCACAACCAGGGCAAACAATGAAGACTTACTTGGAAAGTGGGTGGCAGCAAAGAGCAGTGTATCCTTGTGCCAGACTGAGCGATTTTGATAAAATATTAAAACGGAATACAGTGTAACCCAGATAACATCCCCTTGGTTAATAATATCCGAAGTCCTTGGCAGTCACATGCTTTGAAAAAATATTTGCAACGCTTGTTTTTGCTGTGCAGGTTTTTGCATTCTAGTGCTCATCAAAGGATTTTCCACACAGGGTGGACTGTTGTGTTAAAATGGAGAAAAGGTTTGCTGAAATACTTTTTTGTCAACTGACAAAAGAACCCACGCCTTTTGAATGTGACCATGTAAATATGCTACATTGTGTAAATATGGGTAAATGCCTTTAGTTATTGACTTTAGTGTCTCTAAGACTGGTTTTACATTGTCCTACATTGTTGGACAGGCTTTACGTTGTTTCCACAACACACATTTCACACTGAAATGACCTCATGTCTCATTTTTTCAGCTTCTCAAATCGTTTTTAGGGTACCATTCTGTTTTAGGATGATGAGCCCTCGACTTTGCACAGCTCATCTGATGTAGGACTGGTATTCTCAGATGTGCCCACACGCTTCGATGGGGTGCTGAGGAATATTGCCCAAAGGCTGATCTCTTTGCCAAGGCGGTGGACATTATTGCCAAGCTGTTGCCATGGTGGTGGACATTGTTGCCAAGGTGTTGCCATGGCGGTGGACATTGTTGCCAAGGCGGTGGACATTGTTGCCAAGGCGGTGGACATTGTTGCCAAGGCGGTGGACATTGTTGCCATGGCGGTGGACATTGTTGCCAAGGCGGTGGACATTGTTGCCGAGGCTGTGGGCATTGTTGCCAGGGCGGTGGACATTGTTGCCAGGGCGGTGGACATTGTTGCCAGGGCGCTGGTCATTGTTGCCATGGCGGTGGTCATTGTCGTTAAGGTGTCGCCAAGGCGGTGGACATTGTTACCGAGGCGGTGGACCTTGTTGCCAGGGTGCTGCTCATTGTGGTCATGGCGGTGGACATTGTTGCCATGGCACTGCTCATTGTTGCCCAGGCAGGCCTTCTTGACTGGATTTGCAATATGGTTGAAGTCTCTGCTCTGGGTGCATTTTTTGCTTTGTTCTGTGTTTTTATGGCACGAGAGTCCAGGGATAATGAAGCGAGGGGGGAGGCTGGTCGATTACTCCAGGCAGGGGAGTGCTCTTGTCGAGTTTCAGGGCCTTTGGTGGGGTCAGATTCCTCAGTTCTTGGAAGCCGCGGATGCTTCAGTGTTCCCCCGGGAGGGCCGGCCGCTGCAGCGTGCCTGCGCACACGCGATACGCCAGCCGGCCCAAATGATATTTCAGGGGTCTGAGTGCCTCTTACGCAGCCCGTTTGACATCTATTAGTCCAGATAGTCTTTCCTCTTAAGTATAAAAGTGTGCTGCTCTTGATGGAGTGCCCTGGTCTCGTTTCTCTTTTCCTTGACTGGCTGTGTTTCGGGGTGTTATTTTCTGAAACCCTCCTCCTGTTTGGGTTTCTGAAAAATTGGGAATGTTCCCCCCCACGCTGGCTGTAGACTGGTCCCGTCGCTGCGGTGCTCCACACACATCCAAGGCTTTTGGGGCGGGAGGGTGCCCCTGTGCCTGGTGCCACTGGAGAGTCCCGATGGGGACGCGTTGTCCTGTCCCAGATCCTGTGACCGTGTCGGCCTTGACACGCCCCTGCACTGACTTTGGGATGTGACTGTTAGCGGAGAGCCTTCCTGGAAATGCTCGTTATTATCATATCCATATATCCATATATTCATATCGTTCCAGCACTGGAAATGCATAAGGAACGTCGCAACTTGTAGCGGCAGTGTTGTAACATTGACAGAACATTCCAGTGACATTGTGAGGATGTTTTGTGTTAGCTAGGAAGGCAGTCGTTCCCAAAGTTTCTATTCCCAAACCTTTTCTCAAATTTGCTTGTTGTACTCTTTTCTCTGAATCAGCTGTTTGAGGACAGAGTTGCATTCCTTTTTTGCTGTGTTGATAAATCACCATCAGTTTTTAAGAAGGTAAAAATACATATCGTTTGAATTGTACAAAACAAAAAACAAAAACGCATAAAATTTCTCACTAAAGTAATCTAGTCGGATGTGGAAATAGTGGAAAACACTGGCTCAGTTAATAATGGACCAACAGTAAATCTTTTCCAAAACACACGGACACCTGGCCTGTATTTTCTTTGAAAGCGCAAATCCCTTCGCACACGGGGAAAGATGTAAGCCAGCGCCGGTCTGTTTGCTGACGGAACGAAGCGCACGTCCTTCTGAGAGCGGCGCACGCGAGGTGCATTATCAGGCTACACGCGACCTTTGACATTTCTGAATGTGTCCGATACGCGCCTTCCAATTTTCCTCCTCAGTCTAATAACTAGCCATAAATCCTGCTCCACCTGCGAGTGTCAAGTGTAAAATTAAATTCGCCGAAAAATGTGGAGGATTGATTCTTCGGCGCGGAGAGTTACTGTACGTGTATAAAATACGGCTCTCCTGAAGCTGAGCTCCTGACAGAGACGTTGGGTCAGCTTTGAGCGCCCGGGATGGGCGACGGTCCAACGGCGATTTATCACTGTCCTCCATTCTGAAATGCACGCGGGTGTTCACTCCATCCACGGGGGGGGTTAGGAGAGGTCAAGCAAAAGTGGGTTTACTGCGGTTTTTGACACCCGCAGGTGGGTGACTCAGCATTTTTTTTTTTAGGGGGAAGTGCTGCAGGCTAGTGAACACAAAGCGGCATTTTAGACACGGCTATTGCGTTTCTTGTTGTGTACAGCCTATCCGGGTATCAATTACCTTTCTGAGCTCTGCCGTCTAAGGAATCATGCTTCTGTGGGTTATACCCGTCACCCAGAACTCACTTCCGTGACACAGTCTTCTGTTGCTATGGTGGCAAAGACAAGAGGGGGGGCAGCCTGTAGCGTTGTGGTTAAGGTACATGCCTGGGACCCGCAAGCTACATGCCTAGGACCCGCAAGCTACATGCCTGGGACCCGCGAGGTCAGTGGTTCGATCCCCGGAGTAGCCACAATGAGGAGGATTGTCTCCTGCTTAGTCTAATCAACTGTACGTCGCTCTGGATAAGAGCGTCTGCCAAATGCCATTAATGTAATGTGAAAGGTGGGCTAAATTATGTGTAAAGAAGTTAACTCAAATGTTCTGCTAGCAAGTATCGAAAAGCTCCTTCCCATTTCTCTCCGAATACTAATTACAATTTCAAATGTGTTAACTGCACAAAGGGGCTTATTACTTGCATCGCAGATTTAAGCCCATTCTTGGCTCAAGGCCACTTTGCACTAATAAAACAGTGGGTCATAAAATATTAATGCATTTAGAGAGAATACTGGCTCTATGGTAATTTGGTTGGATTTTTTAACTTTCTTGAAAAAAAAATTATTCTTAGATGTTTTGATACTGAGTCTGGGGTTGATTTGGAGGCATTTGGCTCTGTGCAGCGGACATGTTGAAGGCATTCAGGATGACAGCTCGCTCAACGGATTACCTGTTTAGCCTGAGCCTTTTCAGAACATTCCCCCCCCCCCCCAAATGAGGAAAAGAAGAGATTTTCTCTCTGATACGCCCTCAGAGGTCATTTTAATTCCGTTATTGGTCTTGTTGATTATAATGACTGCGAATATATGGGGCAGCGCAGAAAAATGAGCCAACCTCTTTCTAAAGTAACGTTATTTGAGGTTAATACGTTCCCTGCCTTCTGAGCGATGCGGAGTCTGCATTTGAAGGCTTTTCTTGGCTGGCGGATAACACGCCGGTGTTGGGATGTTGGAGTGGTGCTTGTGTGTGATACAGAGATAGGGGGAGGAGACGGAGAGGGACATAAAAGAAAGGAGAGATGGAGAGAGAGATGCGCTCAGACGAGGAGGGAAGGATGCAGACAGAGGGCTTGCGTGGGCCGGCTCTAGGAGCTGATTGGCTGGAGCCTTGGGGGCGGATGCATATTTAATTAGCCTGGCACGCTCCTCAGACCCGCCCCTCCTCATGGGCTCACCGCCCGGGGGGCCGCAGCTGATTGGCTCAGAGAGCCTCCAGCTGCTTTAAAGACCGAACTAATTGATGTTGTGTGTAAAGTCTTACGCAAGCCCACTCAAACGGGAAAATACACACAAAGTAATCGCCTGCAGACACGCGCGCGCGTGCCCGCACACAAGACGCACACAAGACACACACACACACACACACACACACCGCACCACGCACACGCACACGCACACGCACACAACACACACAGACACACACACACACACACACACACACACACACACACACACACACACACACATACACGCACGCATATATACACTTTGCTTTCGGTAGTTTGTCCTATCCGATGATGACATCCACTTCTGCTTTATCGGTGAGTTTTAGTGTGACTGTGGAGTCCAATATGGGAGCCACACATTTTTTTGCAGGTCAGACATGTGCAGTCTTGTGCCTGGTGGAGCAGCAATGGGCGTGTTTCTAGTCATATCCTCTTCATAATGTTTTACCCTTTCATGGTAAAGCTGTATCCAGACACACACACACACACACACACACACACACACACACACACATATAACACTCACTCACACACACACACACACATACATTCTGCCCCACAGCAGGTCATTAGGCAGCTATGGTTTCCTGGGTTACCGTGCACATGCAGACTCACACAGAGGCATTTCAGCCTTTTAGCAGACGCTCTTATCCACAGCCACTTATACAGAATTAGCATTTTTACACTGCCCATTTATACAGCTAGATATATACTGAGGCAGGTTAAGTACCTTAACCCAAGTGTACAACAGCAGTGCCCTGCCTCTGAATCTAGCCTATACAGGCCATGTATGGCTTTGATCCTATAAGGCTTGTTCGTTAGCCTTTATACTACCCCCCCCCCCAAAAGAGACAATAGCGCCTTGTTTGCAGTCCTGCGCGTGTCCTCTCCTCCCACCTGTTTTTCTGTTCCTCTTCTCCCTCACTCCCCCCCCCCCCCCCATCTACACCCCTTCTTTGCCTCTGTTTGTTCTCTCCTTTTTATTTTCACTTCCTCTTCCTCTGTGGTTCTGTGTAATGCCGTGCATCGCCTCCCCCCCCCCCCCCCCCCCACTCCCCCCCGGGGAGTCTGGGTCGTTGACACCCTGTGTCGTTACGCAGGGAGCTGAGGAAAAGCTGCGTTTGCATCCGTATCACATTTCCTGGAGTCACCTCGGGACAGGCTGCTGCTAAACTGGGCCGCTCGATCGCAATAAACACCAATCAGAAGACGGGGGCCGTGCGATGATGACGGCCAATCACGGGCTTGGAGGTCACGAGCGGAGAGGAGGGCAGGACGTTGACCCTGGAGGAGAGGGCAGCCGGTTTTGGGATGCGGAGGGCGGGCTGGCACAAACTGGCACTCGGCATCGCAGATGGCTGCTCATCTCCTCAAAGACACACATGTCAGGTTCAGGACACTCCTGCTGTCGCCCTTGACCATGGCACTGGCCTCAGAACGGGACCTGGTCCCCGGGCCCCCCCCCCCTATGTAACTAGGATGGGTCAAACGCAGAGGTCCAATCACCCCACGGGATTCGGTAAAGTATATCTTACTGTAAGTTCAGTCCTTACTGTAATTCACCGTAAAATCCCAAGAGGGCCATTTGGCACTCTGAACCTCATGCCTTTTCAACCAATCAGAATGACTATTGCTTTGAGCCCCCATTAAAACCCTACTGATATTCTCTCGACATACAAAGTGTTCTCAACCGGAGTGCGCGTGGGGGCCATGCAGCAGGCAAACGCTGACGCCGCGGCCCCGCTATCAGAAGGGTTCCTGTCGGCGTCGTCACCGCGTGGGGTGGGCCTGCGGTCCGGCGGAACTCTCCGGAACTCTCCGGAGCAGTGGGAGAGAGCGGCCTGCGGTGGAGGGGTGGGGGGGGGCGCTCTGGGGGACAGAGCGGCGATTGAGGCACCTCCAGCAGCAGCTGGGGCCCGTAGGCTGTCGTATTTGGGCCGGGCGGCGGGGAGAGTGCTGAGATGTCACTTTGAGATCTGGGGGAAACACACGGGCCTTTGTGGCTCCGCGCCCCGAGAATTTAGAGTGGGACGGGGACGGGGCGGGGTCGAGGGCCGAGAATAACGCGCATTGTGCGACCTTTTGTGATTCGCTTGTTCTGTGTGCCGAGCGCATTTCTGAAGTTTGTGTTTAGTGTGTGTGTGTGTGTGTGTGTGTGTGTGTGTGTGGTCTGTGTGTGTATCCGTTTCTGTGTGTGTGTGTATCCGTTTCTGTGTGTGTGTGTGTGTGTGCGTGCTTGTGTCCGTGCGTGCGTGTGTGTGTGTGTGTGGTCTGTGTGTGTGTGTGTGTGTGTATCCGTTTCTGTGTGTGTGTATGTATAAATGTATGAATGTATGTGTGTGTGTGTGCGTGCGTGCGTGTGTCCGTATGTGTGTGTGTGTGTGGTCTCTGTGTGTATCCGTTTCTGTGTGTGTGTGTGCCTGTGTGTGTGTGTGTGTGTGTGTGTGTGTGTGTGTGTGTGTGTGTGTGTGTGTGTGTGTATGTGTGTGTGTGTCCGTGTGTGTGTCCGTGTCCGTGTCCGTGTCCGTGTCCGTGTCCGTGTCCGTGTCCGTGTGTGTGTGTGTGTGTGTGTGTGTGTGTGTGTGTGTGTGTGTGTGTGTGTGTGTGTGTGTGTGTGTGTGTGTGTGTGTCTGTGTTCTCAAACCTTTGTGAATGATGTCTTGGTTGGAGATCACTTACCCCTGTGAGACCCGTCGGCTCCCGGGCCTTCTGCCTGTAAATATGAGCGGGGCGGGCGGATGAGATATTCGTCCCGTCCCGTCCCGCTGAGTCAGCGCTTCCTGGAGGACGGGCGCGGGGCAGGGCGGCCGCCACCCCTCTAGAGCGCTGCGCTACTCTGCAGGGCGATCGATCCGCTTTCCGCTGAGTCGCCAGCCTCTACCTGCCCCACTGTGCCAGCCTCTACCTGCCCCACTGTGCCAGCCTCTAACTGCCCCACTGTGCCAGCCTCTACCTGCCCCACTGTGCCAGCCTCTACCTGCCCCACTGTGCCAGCCTCTACCTGCCCCACTGTGCCAGTCTTTACCTACCCCACTGTGCCACTCTCTACCCGCCCCACTGTGCCACTCTCTACCCGCCCCACTGTGCCACTCTCTACCCGCCCCACTGTGCCAGCCTCTACCTGCCCCACTGTGCCAGCCTCTACCTGCCCCACTGTGCCACTCTCTACCCGCCCCACTGTGCCAGCCTCTACCTGCCCCACTGTGCCAGCCTCTACCCGCCCCACTGTGCCAGCCTCTACCCGCCCCACTGTGCCAGCCTCTACCCGCCCCACTGTGCCAGCCTCTACCCGCCCCACTGTGCCAGCCTCTACCCGCCCCACTGTGCCAGCCTCTACCCACCCCACTGTGCCACTCTCTACCCGCCCCACTGTGCCACTCTCTACCCGCCCCACTGTGCCAGTCTCTACCCGCCCCACTGTGCCAGCCTCTACCTGCCCCACTGTGCCAGCCTCTACGCTCTGGTAGTTTGTGACTAATTGGAGGGTGCGTGTGTGTATGTACATGTATGTCTGGTGAATCATAATGAAAAGTGGAAATGAACATGAAACTCATGTTCTGAGTTTTGAAAGTCGTCTGTGTAGCCTGCACGATGCAGTTTCCATGGGGCAGCTCTAGCCTTGCTGCAGTCTCGGGTGTGGGCTGCGTTCATCTCTCTCTCTCTCTCTCTGCACTGCTAATCTGGCTGCCTCGGCTGAAACGCCCTTGATGTAAAAGCTGATGAATTCCGAGGGTTCCCCAGGTGCTGTAGCCAGTTGAGGTTTTGGCTTTACTGCAGCAGTGCATCCCAGGGGCCAAATAGAACACTGCCCGTCTTCTCTGCCTCATCGCTCGACAGCGCCCTCTGTGGCTGCTCAGTCAACTGCAGTCTGTACCAGTGGTCTGGGCACAGTGTCAGAACAGCTGCACTGCCCAGCTGGTCCTCTGCAGAGTGCAGGAGCTGTGCCTGGCTTTAATTCATGGAGCATGGGGCAGTGATGGACAGGCCTAACGTTAGCATTTAGCAAGTTCAAATAAAGAATGATGAATTCAACATGTTTGCATTTCAAAATCGGTGCTCGACATCTTCCCTCCTAATGAATTTTCTCACTGTCTACATTGTGTGCATTTTTTGTTTGTTTGAGTGGGTGTCCTTGATTGGTTGGGATGTGAGCCTACAGTGATATGCATGTCCTAGCCCACCAAATCCCATCTGTGACTCTGTCTGTTAATGTGTACGTGTTATTTTGTATGTGTGTTGTGTGCGCGCATGTTTTACTGAGTGTCCGCGTGCTTGCTTGTGTGCCTGCGTGAGTTTGTGTGTGTGTGTGTGTTAATGTGCATGAGTGTGGGGGTGCGTGTGTGTTTCGGCCTGCTGCTGTCTGCGTGCGTATCTGTGTTTGGGGGGTCTCCGTGCTTTGACGGGGTTAGCCTCCTCCATATGAGAGACAGTTTGTGCTTATGATACAGATAACAGGCGTGGCTGGGAGGCAGACGCTGTTCACATATCTCTTCTGACCACGGCTTCAGTGGGGCAGTTAAATGGCCTGCTCATCATATATTTACACAGTGATTCATTATTTGTAGAGAGGCATTTAAAAAATATTGTGCGTGCATTTACTGACTCGTAAAAATGCTAATTGCTGATGAGCGGTTACGCCTGCTCATGTTGCTCCTGGCGTCTGGCTGGTTAGTGGCTCTAAAACGCCGTAGAACACCTGAAGCAGCCCGGTAATGAGTGCTCGATGCGGTGCATGTTTAAATCGCTCATGTGAAGTGCCTTCCTCTTTTCGTTCCTCTTCCCTGGTGCCAAAAATAAAGCGAAAGTATCTGAAATATGTCTTTCCGTTCGGCAAAGCCGTGTAAAATTAAGCGTTGCTCGCTACTTTTCCGTAACCGTCAAGTAATGCTGTCGCAGAAATCGCTGGTAATTCCAAGTTGAGCACCATTTACCATCAATTGTCTCCACCATTTACAGCAAAACGTATTTCGCTCCATGTCTGCACAACCACGCATGGTTACATTACAGATGATTGCAGCACTCGTATCTGGAAGTTGAATCAATATAACAGTTGAATTTACAACCGTAGAGGGTGTTTGATTTCCTTTGTAATGCCGTCTACTTGTCATATTATAAAATATCATTTAAAGGCAAAGTTTGAATAATTGGCCATGCAAATAAGCAATCTCCTGTAGCCGCACCGTTCTATTACTGAGCATAAAGTCACATGATTCCTTCTGCTCTGAAGACTTTCTCCCATGATATTAATAATTCAGGCCTGTCACAACATTTCATTTTCACAGTGATGGCTTAACTCGTCTGGGTGGGCAGTGCCAGAATGTCCCCGACCCAATCTGTTACAAAGCCGTACCTGTCTGAGCCCTCTGGTGTTGCGCTGTTGTCTTCCTGTTCTGTCCCGACACCACTTGAATTCTTGCCTTGCAGCAGTATTGTATTTTTTTAGTTTGTATTCAAAAGTACACCTGAATCCAAAAATCTGTAAATTCTGTTTTTCTTTAAATAAATGATGCTCTGCGTCCTACAGCGAGGTTGCGTTTGAACTTTTTAGCCCTTTATTTTTTAAAATAACCATGCGGGTCCCAGCGGGGATTGAACCACCAACCTTGCGGGTCCCAGTCAACCACTATGCTCCAGGCTGCCCCATCATAACCTGGCCCCTGCCACGTCTACCCCAGCCGTTCAGCGGACCCCACATTATCCTGAGTAACCTGGGGACCCGCTACAGCTGGCCCCCGAAGATAGTGGGCACAAAGGATCTGCTGCAGCACAGAAGAGCCAGGCACTTCCTGGGTGATGCTATGGCCAGCTAGGCCTGTACGTTGCCTGGCAACGGATGGCAGTGGAGTGG
Organism: Conger conger; assembly: GCF_963514075.1. NCBI lineage: Eukaryota > Metazoa > Chordata > Actinopteri > Anguilliformes > Congridae > Conger > Conger conger. The sequence goes on along the minus strand of NC_083760.1, from coordinate 11,183,797 downwards.
TCATGAGTCATTGTGGACCATGGGGGGGGGGGGGGGGGGCATCACTGCCCTGTTTGAGTGTCTCAGCAGGGTTTCTCATCCCAGAGCCCCCAGTGTGAAGTGTCTGCTTTAACCCTTTCAGTGCCTCAACCTTTTCAGCCAAACAAAATGGCTGCCTCGCTATTGTTTCGAGCCGGTATTAAAACCCTACAGAATTCTCTGTACTTTCTCAATTTTCTCTCCACCAAAGCCAAAGCCCCCCGGGATTTTGGTGGGGCCACCTCATATTGGGCTTGGGACTGAAAAGGTTAATGCAGTGCAAATAAATTGTCTCACTGTCTGCTGCCGGGTTCACTTACTCATTCCTGTGCTTTCTACACTTGCATATATGGGTTCCTACTTTATTCTTTCACAGTTTTACATACCTTTGGGAATTTTTTCTGTCACAGTCACAGTTTTGATTGGGCCCAACTCATTTGAAGTTGCGCATAATGTAGTTGCCCTTTGAAATCCTCAGGGTAATTAACGATTCTTGTCTTTTGTCCAATGAAAACATTTTACGTTGTACATTTTCCCGCTCTGCCGTTGACATCGGTATTGAAAAGCGTATCTTTTGTTTCGTGATTCAGAACGCAGCCTAATTTGAAGGCTTCTGGTTCTGTCTGTTTTATTACTAGCTTTGGGCTGCAGATGCATCCATCCAAATCTCTCCGCTGGGCATAACACCAAGGGGGGGGGGGTTGTGTCAAAATCTATAAAGTGCTCACCAAAAGATCAACTGCGCACAAGCCTTCTGCGAAGTGATGTTGGTCCAAGACGCATGGTGATTGAACAGAGGGGCTGATTCAGCTTACCGCAAATTACCCCACCTCTCTGGCATGAAAAGGTAGCAGCAGATGGAAATTAAGACGCTTCAAGGAAGGAGACGGCCACGATGAAGAGTGAGTCATTTAATAGAGTCAGCCCTGCCGGGGCTGCTAAACGGGGGGGGGGGGGGGGGAGAAAATGGCGGGGGAACTTGGGAGGGAGCTCAACACGCAGAGATGGTGAATCAGAACAGAGTCTTGCTCTGCAAATTACAGAGCACAGCTTTTTTTTCTTCTTTTTTTTATTTTTTTTTAAAAGGGTACTTCAAACAGAATTTGCAGCAGAAACTCAGTATCCAATTAGCTCGCCTGGCTGATCTCAAAATATTATAAGGAGGAAAATGTCACTGTTCAGGGTTGCCAGGGTAATTTAAAAAGCCCAAGTCAGCGTGACCTCATTTCTAATCTAAACTAAATAAACATTTTGATAAAATTGTATTTGACTCTAATTGTAGTCGTGCTCTGCTTTCATCTGCCTTAACAGGTCACACGTTTTCTTGCGTGTTTTTTCTTGTCGCAGTTGCCACTCCGTAATGGAGAAATGTCTCGGATTATTTAATTTAAGCCGTGCAAATGTCTACAACCTGTAGCTTTCAGATGAAGTTCTGATTTACAGTGTAATTATCTACATCTGGCTGGGTGAGCAGCTGAGGTGATTTATACGGGGTTGTCTCACATTGTTTGTTCGATACGCGATGAAGGTCGAGACAACCAAAACGTTGTCATTAATAAATTCTTTCCTAAGAGAGACGACATGTGGGACATATTTCCTAAACTTATATTTCCTGAACTAAATAAGCCGGACTTATAACCTTGTGCTTTTGTTTTTTTTTTCTTGTTGCCGTTTGCTGATAGGTTGAATAAACCCTTGTGCTGCTGTCCCAACTAAATCCTTTCTTTGTCGATCATTGTGCTTCTCTCGAGTTTGCTTTCCTCTCTGTCGCTTGTATTCTGTTTTGTAGTCTTATTGCTTGAGCTACGCACGGGAGCTTGCCGCTCAGTAAAGATGTAATTAATGTCTATTTCTGGAACATTGACTTGTTTTATTTTGGTGACGTTAGCTCATGAGGTAAGAACGGCCGCTGGAAGTCGTCGGAAGTGTCCCTGAGCAAGACACCTCGCCAACTAACCCCCAATTTCTCATGGCAGCCTATAGCCGTGCGTGCGTGCGTGCGTGCGTGCGTGCGTGCGGATGAGATGCGTTAGTTGTAAAGCACTTTGGAAAGAAGCAGTCCATTTACCATTTTGTGTTTCTATATATGGAACTAGATGTGTCCTTTCTTATGTAATTTAACTTTGTATTAACAGACAGATTTGATTGCCCAGCTTTGGGGCTGTAGGCAAAACAGAACTGCATGAGATTGAATGCACTTGGCATCAGATTAAATCTGTAGATGTATAAACAGTTCAATGAAAAGAAATGGATTGCATAAAGACGCCTCAACATATTTTGCTGACTTGTTGTGGGGATTTATAAATCAAGTTCCCATTAAGTTTCTGTGCCGTACTGAAGGGAAATGTTTCGCGCCGATGTCAAGGTCTGAATTTAAAACTTCTCGGAATGCGAGCCCAGTTCCTTTCCTTTTCAATTTATACTCTTAATAAACTGTAGCATATTAGGCTGTGTTTTATATTTTCAGTGAAGTTTCCCTTTAAGGTAGTTTATCACAACTTTTCTGTCTGTGTGAAATCCCCAGTAGGCACTAAGATGTCTGCTCAGTCGCGAGTATCTCCAGTAGTGTCATTTCCTGTCCAAACCGTTCCTCCTAAATTAGCATTAATGGTCCTTCCTCAAGGGAATGTTTTGCCCCTTTGAGGAGCCTTGTGCTTATCCCAGTTATTCCCGTGGTATTGCCTAATGATGCCCATAACTGTGTGAAGTTGGATTTCCCAGAATTCCCATGAATTTGGTCAGTTTTATGCACGTCTCTCTCTTGGTTTAAGTTAAGCGGGCCCAAGCATATCTTGGAAACCTATTTTCCTGTGCGCCACATTATGAAAGCATCTTCTCAGCAGAGGTTGAAGTCGGGAATTGTTCTGTCCTATCCAGTGTCAATGGCAGTCGACAGCATGCAGGCGATCTGTCTGTCTGTCTGTCTGTCTGTCTGTTTGTCTGGCTGGCTGTTTCAAAGGATCCATTTTAGAGGACACTACATCCCCTGCCCTTGGTGAAGAAGTCAACCTGTTTTATAGTAATCATTAGGTAGGCAATGCGAAAAATAAAGTATTAATGTTGGGTATAAGCACAGGTAACATCATATGAACGATTAACCTGAATGGCAGGTGGCATTAAAATCATAATCGTTTAATCACCTTGGTTTTCATCCGAGGGAGTATTATACTTTAGGCATTTGTTGGAATTGGTTTTGATTTTCTGTGACAGTGGGACAGTGAGCTTGTCTGTGTCAGTGAAATTTGAAGTGAACGTAATGCCATCTGCACGCATGTAATTCCTTTTCCAGTCTCCTCTAAAACTCAAATCGCATTAGGAGAATTTGAATGAAAAAAAAAAAAGTAGGTTTTTGCCATAGCATCCCTGCTGGGAAAAAAAAGCTAGATTTTGAAACAGCTGGTAGCTGGTTGACCAGTTCAGACCAGCTCCTTACTCAATGGTTTGACCAGCTCACGCTACGTTTTGAAGCAGCTGGTGGCTGGTAATTTCATGCTGGTTATAGCTTTATAGCTTTTTACACCAGGGGTTTACAGTAACCAGATAGTGGTGGTTGAAGCCTTCACTTTCTAATGCTTGGCCACGATGACTTACCAGGTGCAGCAGTTAATACATGCACTTAATTATGTTTCATTGTTTCATTATGATTATAAAATGATCATTAACTTATAGCCTAATGTGATCGGCACAGCAGTACACCGATCTTTCCTCTCTCTGTCTTGGTTTCCTCTCATTTCTCCTGATTGCTGACGCTCGAGATGATGACAAATTTAGCCGGCTCTCTGCTCAAAAGGATGGCCATTTATGAATACTGGTGCTTTAGGATTTGAAATTCTCGCCTTAATCCAAAGATCAGTCCTGAACCAAGTTGAAGTTGGACAGAACATTGTATGTACCAAAGATTTTTGACATCGGATTAAATGACAGGGGGCCAAATATGAATGATGCATTCATAAAAGGCATTTTGTCCCAACTCATATTGCCATCTGATCTGTTAATATTAGCACTTGGTGAGATAAACTCTCTAAGGGCCTTTATTCATAGCCTGATCCTTAAATCTATATTGAAATGATGGTGGATCTCTGGGTGGAAGTGTCTGTTGTATCCGACAGCTGTGTGTATGTGTATATGTTAGCGCGCATAGTTAATCTAACTACTATAATAGTATCTGAACGGTGCCTACCTTTTGACCGAAATATTAACCCTCCGTACTACCCCATTTTGAGACATTTTAATATCTCTGACCATCAGCTTAATTAGTGCTGTACGTTCTCAGTGAGCTTCTTCCAATCAGGTACTTTGGCTTTCAGCCTGTGTGGGTCATTGTTATACAGCTTGTGTCAAGGTGCTGAACTGTCTTTCTAATGAGTCAGAGTAGTTTTCATGGTTAAAATGTAAAGGGGGCGACATGGCTCAGGCAGTAAGAGCAGTCCAATTGTACTGAATTTGTATCACCAGAATAATGTTATAAAATAACAATGAATGGGCTATTCAGCCGAGCAACGCTTGCATTTTCCTACCACGTAAGTGTAGGAAGTGTAGCTTATTTGGTACCTTTAATTGTTGGTTATTGATGCAGAGGCCAGGATGGGATTGGGTGGTCCGTTGGCGTTTCACATGAAGAGGGTGTCTGGCTTCATTGATATGTCTAGGCTACATCGAAGTCAGTCGTCATAGTTTACATGAGATAACTGACTGTGGGAAGCAGTAGCTGATCAATTCAGTCCGTAGTATATTTTGCGTTCACAGTAAACACATTTCGTTTGCAGGTTGTTTACAAGAGGGAGTCCTTTTCTGAATACTGCAATATCCTCCTACAGTCTCTGGGAGAATCGTATGGCTATACTGTTAAATTCATGAATTACACATAAGAAGTAAGAAATAACTGTACCCAGTCAAACAAATCAGACTCCTTGTGTATTATTTGATCTTACAGGGAGCTGTCTTATCCCATTAGCACACAAATCCCTTCGTAAATCCTTTATGAATTATGATCAGAATCGATCTCTTAGAATTGAACGAGATTGCGGAACAGAATTGTCTCTGGAGCTCTTAATGGGTGTAATTTGAGTCTCTTTCTTCCTGACACGTGTAGTTCCTTTATCTTCTTACCCGTGTTGGGTTCACTTTGGCATCTGGGGTTTGAACCGGCACATCGACCCTGACCCCCCCCCCCCCCCCTGAAATTGCGTGTCTAGAATACGTGAAGGTAGACACGCACGTCAGAAATCTAGACGGCAACTTGGCCTGGAAATGTGGTCTTCCAGAATGGATCCTGGACCCATGGATCCGAGATCACGTGACACTTCCCCTTCATTGTGTGTGTGAGGTCACAGGATCCATAAATTCGGAGTCGGCTGGGCTGCTCGTGGGTATTGATTGGGCGCCAGTCTGTATGGTATATAGATGTGCTAATCTGATCTTTTACGTCTATTATCACCCCACCCTAATGGTACAGCGATCAATAAATCTGTGCTTCGTTCCGTCCTGAACTCATTCACACAGCAGCACTGAATCCCCTGTACTCTATCGCTGCCCCGTTCATACACAATCTCGCGTAATGGTTTTCATGGCCCCGTTAATTTGGAAAGAGTGCTTTCGTTTTTTTGTAAACCTGAGAGGCCGAGGACGGAAGAAAGGCGACGGTTAATCGTTGAAGACGAGAGTTCATTTTATTTACCAGATCGTGAATCAGTTGTATAGAAGACAAGCGATTGACTTTTACTTACAAAGGGGTGGTTGGGTACAGGCATATTGATTATAATAATAATTGCATTTAATATTAAGTGAAGCTGATGTGACTTCAACACCTCCTTTTTTTTGTAGTATCTTGGTTGTTTGGGAGAGACAATAAGATCCGCACAGCTGTTGGGCCCTTGAGCAAGGCCCTTACCCCTGTTGTCCCCTGCTTAGGCTAATCAAGTGTAAGTCGCTTTGGATAAAAGCGTCAGCTAAATAGCATGTAATATAACAATATGGTCAAATATTTTTGAGGGAATGGGAGAAGTGTGGGAGACATCTGGAGTAGGGCTATGGTGTTATTTTGGTTATTGTTTGGGTGTCCTTGTTGCATAAGGCCCACCAAATGTCCCGAAGTTAGGCTCGTATGTATATATATATTTTTTTCTTTTCAGTTTTTTTCCTCCCTCTCCGTGTATGTGCACAATGGAAGTTATCCTTATAGACAAGTCCCAATTGGTTATACATTTAATAAAAGCCTGGGGCTTATTTTGTTTCCCGGGCAACCACTCTGAAGCACTGCGGTACCTGACCATGATTACTTCATTGACCTCGAAGAAACAAGCGGAAGATGACTTCAGGGTCATTTCTCTGCAAATTGAAAATGAAATATGCTATTCTTCTGCTGTTGTCGGTATCCGTATTGAAAGTCTTTGCGTTTGATTTGGTAGCTTTGAACCGAGGATAATTGGAAATCCTTTCGCGGTTCAATAATGTTTTTCTGGGTACTTAAGTACTCGTAGCCTGCAGAGATGACACCTCTTCTCTCTGTTGATTCCTGAGAAGAAAAAAAAAAAAATCTAATCGCATTCTTGTTGCGTTTGCATAATTTTTGTTTGATCACTGTATGCAAATATTCCAGTCACATGGTACACGGTCTCGCCATCCTCAGTGACTGTTTATTTATTTGTTTCCAATTACGTTTCTGATTTGAAAGCTGAATTTGTTTTCTTTCCCGTTCCTATTTCTGGCTTTTAAAGTGGAACAGGTGCCCTGCTAAAGTGTTATTCATTTAGCAGATGCTCTTACCCGAAGAGCATTGCAGTCGAAGTACAAAATAAGGCTTCAATTCCGAAGTAAATTGCGTTTGATGTAATAAACTAATTTGATGTTCCTGCGTAACGACACTCACTTTACAAAATTAGAAGTGGGTTAACTGAATATTTCAATTTTAAATGGGAGTAGCCAACAGTGTAGCCTAATGGTTATGGAGCGAGGCTTGTTGTAACTATGTTGGATTGGTTCCTAAATTGGGTGCTACAGTTTGCATCCTTGAGCAAAGTGCTGAATCTGAATTTCCTCAGTAAATATCTGGCTGTATAAATTGATTGCTTGCAAAAAGGATGTACGCTGCCTATATACAGTAAGGTGCTTTGGGTAAGAGTGTCTACTGAAGGCAGAAAAAAATGGTTCATCCACATTTTTGAGCATGTAGCCTAGCTTCCAGGTCAGCTATCTTGAGACCCCGTGTTACTGCTGGCCTATGTCTGGATTTAGTGAACTGGAATGAAGTGTGGAGACATCCTGGTTCCTCCCTTGATGTTTGGCAGTAGAGCTGGTGTAAAAGGTCTCGCTTTTGCCTGGCTGCTGCCTGCTCCGTGTGAGACCAGATATCGCCGGCAACAGCCACCAATTGTAGATCTATTAGGCGAGCAGAAGGCTATCCCGTATAAATGGAGAGTGACTTTAAATGGCGTGGCAAATGTATGAATGCGGCGAGCGAACGCTGATAAAAAACTTGGACGAGAGTCGTGTTTTCTTAAAGCAGAGACGACGGCAGCTTGCTGGCTGTGGCGGCCAGCGAACTCGGAAGCATGACCGGCGTTTTAATCGTCAGCCCATTCCTCGTCATCAGTATGTCCAATGTGAGATAAACGAGCGAACGCCGTCGAAGGGATCGTCGTGTGAAAAATGCGTTCGCCAGTCTCACTGGGTGTGGCGCGGAACCGAGGGCAACGGTGCCTATTTTGCACACATTTGCAGACTATGACTAATGAGTAATTTCAGCGAAAGCAGCCACCTCTGCCCCCAATTGTTATGTTTGGACAAAAGCAGGAAGAAATAAAGAACAAGAAAAAAAATCTCCTGTCAAACAATGGATGTCATGCTGCCAGCAAATGGTACTAATATTACTCTGTTGTTTTGACCTTCCCTTTCTGAGGGAACTTTTAGGTAAGTATGATGGTAACTAACGGCAGCAGAGCGACATGATGGTTAATGGAACTGGACTTGCAAATCAATCAATCAATCCATCAATCAATCAATCTATCTATCAATCAATTTTATTGTCATGGCAAAGTACAAAATATGAGTGAAATTCTTTTGAAGAACTCCAATGCAGTATGACATGTATAGCAGATAAGTATAAAAGTAAGACACGGTGACCTAAGAATAATTATAGAGCATGAAAGAATAAAGTATGGAGAACTATATAAAAATATAACACAATAAAATATTTTTCCGGTAAAGGTTCAAAGATATTATATCCAAGGTTGTCGATTCAATTCTCTGGAGTTGGACTCTTGAGCATGGTTCTTAACCTGAACAGCTTCAGCAGAAGACCAGCTGTATGGATCATCTGTAAAAAGTAATCGGCGTAAGTCAGCCTGTCAACTGGGACCAGGAAGGATAGTGGTTCAAGCCCCAGTGTCACCACAATAAGATAAGTGCAGATTGAGCTAGGCCCTTAACCCCACATTGCTCCAGGGAGGATTGGCCCCTGCTTAGTCTAATCAACTGTAAGTCACTTTGGATAAAAACCGTCCGCTAAGTGACTGTAATGGATAACCAGGTTTACAGCACCTTTTTTTGTGACGGCCAACCAGAATGATTCAAAATGGCGTCCGGCAGATGGACGGTCCGCACCTGGCCTTGGACTGTTTTCTCAGGGGAAAAACTCAGATTACATGCGATGTTCTTTTCAGTTTTTGCATAGCACCTCAAACCTCGGATCCGTATCGGATACCCCTACACTGAGAGCAGTATTTTCCCAGCTGTGCCCCCCTGACGGTGCGCTGGATTCGTATGAGCTGATCTCTCCTTCACACGGTCGTTTTGAACAGTTCATCGAATGCTAATCTGAGTTTGACATCACTTGACAGGAATGTGCCGTCAGCCTTTTGTGGAAAGATGTGTTTACGTTTAACTGATTTTATGAATGACAGTTTGCTCCTTACGGCAGCAATACAAATTCAACTGACTAAAGAACTAATACGTTTAACTCGGGGACAAGGCGGTCTAACACTTTTTTTTTTTTTTAAGGCCTTTTTCAGCTTTATTGGACAGTATATAGTATAGAGAGACAGGAAGAATGGGAGCGAGAGAGAGGGGAAGACATGCGACAAATGTCGGACGGTCGGATTCGAACCGCAGACGTCGCGGCTCGCAATGAGCATGCGGTCAGTGCTCTACAGGCTGCACCACCGAGACACCGCTAACACCTTTAAATGTGACTGCTGAATATTGTTAGTAATATTTGCAATAAAACTTTTTCAAAATGAATACACTTCTAGTTTTGCAATTCAGAGGCTTGAAGGAGGAGATTGTCCAAGGTCAGTGATCCCATGTCAGTATTTAATTGACATCTCAATTAAACCTGATCTAATTGGATGCACTTGTAATCGAAACTAGCATAGAGCAGGACCAGATTTGGCAAATACTGCTCTAGATAGACACCGTACTCTAGGTCACATTTTGGCACTTGTCAATGTTATGTCCAAAGTGCCATGCATTGCACTCAAATACATTATTCTCATGAATCAGGTCCTCAAAGACTATACATTTCTGGAATAATTAACAATAAATTGTTCCAATAGGGAAAAGTAAACCTATGAAATAATGTATTTCTATTATTGTGAGATGAGTGTTCATATTGTGTCATTTATATAGGTTGTCTTTATTATTACAATAAATGTAATTTACTCAATTGCGTTTTTGAATTATGTGTTTGTGGCCCCCTGTCCATTGCTCCTCTCAATTCTACTAATGGAGATTGCGCTGATCTGCGTCAGATGCGGTTGCACGAGTCTTAATATTGTGCCCTACTTGTTATTTATGTGAATTCATTAACCGGTGGCCCTAAATGAAGAGAAACGCAATTCGACATGACCCACGCTTGTTTTAGTGGTGCGCCATCCTGAGGGACAGATTCACGGTAATCATTATATATAGCTTTAATACCGCTAAAACCGTTTCTCCACAGGCTGAGACGTGAGAACGCGAGAGGTTGGAGCGTGTACGCTGGCTCTCATCAGTCTTGGTTTCGCTCGTGTAAAGGGCTTGACAAGCTTGCCGAGCTGTCTGCCCGAACACGAAGTGGTGAAACGCATTGCAATTGTCCCTGGAGTCGGCGGACGTTCCCCGTGGCAGCGCTTTCAACGATGGGTGTCAGTCAGTGCAATGCTCGTTTGCACCAGTTCGCTGCTGCCACGCATTACCGCGTCAGGAAAATGAGCGCGACTAAATCGACATAAGATTTTTATTAAACGGAAAAAACCAGCTCTTTTTCAATAGTTGAAGCGATATTGGGTATTTTGCCGCACGCAGCGCAGCATATGGTGAGCCAAACGCAACAGCTCAACGAATGTTTGATTTCACGGAGCTCTGCCTTCATACGGCTCTCCCTTCAAGCACCGCGGGAGGGTTTTTAATGAAAGATATTTTCGCTTTCTCAGCGTAATGCAGTTTTCACTCAATTTATCAGAAGTAACATGTTGCTCCCAGCTTTCAAGAAACATTACACGAGTTCCCTGGCATAACTGTAGGTCCAATTTTCCAAAAACTATTCCGGGGGGCACTGAAGGGCTTGTCAGCCGGTGATCTGATAGTGCCACTGTGCGTATCCGAGGCCTCTGAGCTTCTCGTTGAAATTGCGACAGGGATTGCTGTGTCAAACTGATTATTTATCTGTTTGGCAGATGCCCAGGGTCGACTTGCATAGCTCACATTTTCATCTGTGATCCGTGTATGCCGCTAGATATGTAGCTAGATATTCCCTGTAGCAATGCAAGAGGTCATGTGCTTTTCTAAAGGGTATGATGGCACTGCCCCACTTTGGAATCAAGGTTGCTATGCGCTATGTCCCTTGACTATTTACCCCCTCCCCCATCCCAAGGCCCATCATTGCAACATGTGGGAGGTCACGGCTGCCTTGACCCATCTTAGTTATTTAGGAGCAGTGGGCAGCCACCATCCGGTCGGTGCCCACGGTTAAGGGCCTTGCTCAAGGGCCCCACATCAGTGCAGATTTTATCGTGGCTACACCGGGACTTGAACCACCAACCTTCTGGGTCCCAGTCAAGCACCTTAGACACTAGACTACAGGCTGCTTACAAAACTTGCCTGGTGGTGTGGGTGGCAACACCTTTTTATTTTGCTGTGATTGGCGACAGATTCTGGAATTCCCATCTTTGATTGCCTGTGAGATGTTGATTGTGTTGGCTTATACTGTGATTGGTCTGCAGTCTGCTGTGTCCATAATAACCCCCTGGGGATTGGCTGAGGATTGGTTGTTCATCGTGACTGAAACCCTCTGTCAGTCTCTCTCTCTGTTTCTTTTACCCTCTTTCTGTTTTCTTTTCCTGAACTGCATTAGCGGAGTCATTTTAGATTACAACATCTGCCGGGTAATGTGAGTGATGTCGGGCCGATGTGCTTATACCAAACAAATGAAGAGGCTGTTTAAGCCTAAAAAATGTGCTGGCTTTTCTGTCACAGTTTTTGCAGTGAGATTGCATTAGTTCGTCATTTTAAACTCTTGCACTGTAACCTTGCTTGTCTACACACTGACTAAAATTGCTCTTGGTCTGCTGTCATGGAGACCTGTGAGCCGTTGCCTAGAAGATATTTTTCTGTAATTTAAAAATATTGCATCTGAAAATCTGGTCCGTAAGGCCTTATTTGGCTTGTTAATGTACGTAAGCTTTCTTGTTTAAGTGTAATTGAAAGGTTTGTTGTTTAATGGATATTGAATCAGCGCAGGGTAGTAGTGGGTAATTTTAGCAGTCATAGATCATTTTGTTTTGGATCTTATTTTGTTGTGATTGAAGTGAACTCATTACCTATATGGGCCCAGTGTATTAGGAAATGGACAGCTGCCAGTTAGCGGTCTATCACCGTGAACGAGCGGACTGTTAATTATGGTTTTTATTCGTATTACAAAACCCAAAATCAAATCTGCATGTTATTTATAGACGGAATCCTCATCGTTTATCGTCGTTGTTCCGATGTTAGTGTTATCGCTGCCCGGCGAAGTGACCTTATTTCTGAACATGGTTCAAATTAGCAAAATGGCTTTGTGATTACAGACCTGCTGCTGCATTTTGAAACTGACACGGTCTTTTTAGCGTCAGAAAGGCTCCAGGAGTTTGGTTAATGTGCAAAATGAGGTTAATGGCCTAGAATTGTTTAGACGGTGAAAAACACACAAGTTCCTGGGAAGAAAGCCCTCTGCTTGGATGTGGAAAATCACGCGGTGCGCGGACGGATTCTGCGTTTTCTCTCAAAACGCACTCTCTTGGCCTGGTGCCACTGGTTGTAGCCGTTGTGTTGTTGAAGTCGTCAGTGGAAGCAGTAGTAATAGTCCTTCTGCGTTTTAAGCGTTTTAGGATGAAACCAAGGCAATTTGGTATGACCTGGTTTATGTTTCTTTCAGCCATACATATCTGGGTCAGTAGAAAAAACAATTTCACAGCGTTGTTTATTTCTTTAGTAACCGAAACGCTTCCATGTGTTTGTGTTCCGTGTGTGGACGGTTCCCAGTTGTGTAGGTGTTTTAGTGGGAACATATGACTGGCTCTGTGACGGATCGGACATCTCGGAGATGAACGGAATGTTTCCTAGCCCTCAGAACCTCTCAGAATTCAGCTCACGCCGAGATCGTATTCCACCCTCCTAACGTACACAAACTGCTGTAATTTCAGCCTGCCTGGTGTGCAGTATTAATTGGGAGGTGGGTACTTATGAATTGTGATGTGTGTCAGTATTTCTCTGCACACAGACATTTCTTCTACTTTTTTTCCCCTTTTTTTTTTTTTAAAGACTGTGCGCCATTCTGTTTTTCGTGGTCGAATTTGGATTTATAGGGGGTGCAGTTGGAGGGCAACATCTGGCAAGATAACTTCCACATGGTTTTGTCCCAGGATAGCTGGATGAGGCAGGTGGGACATTAATCCCAATTTCCCATCAGATGAATTATTGAATTGCGACTGCATTCGCTATACAATATTTATATACAGTAGTTTATTTAGATATAATAGTTTATATCTAGCCTTATATACAGGTGGTAGATATGTTTATACAGAGGCTAATGGTCTTAATTGCGACAACAAGCATGATATTTGTAGTGCCTATCTTACCCTAATTATTGCGTTGGGGCTACAAAGCAAGACATTTGTAGCGTCTATTCACCCTAAAATACAGGTAGTAACAGTGAACACAACTATAAATGTCCAATATGCTGTGGTACTGTACTGCACCGCACGCTCTGTACGTGCTGTGCTGTAAAAGCGCTAAAGCCTGGAATTCCACACCAGTCGTTTACGGGAACGTCGGTCAGCTCGTGTTTGGCCGGCGGAAGCGCTGTACGCCCCTGTCAGGCGGCGTTCCAGAATATTCCATACATGCTTGATTGGGTTCAGATGACCGAGTGGTGACTGAGCGGGCCGTGACACATGGGTAACGTCATGCTCTGCAGACCCGTGCGTTAGGGCTCCTGCTCTGTAGATGGGGGGGGGGGGCGGGGCGGGGGCGTTGTGATGCTGATGGACATCCGGCTCTACAGGAAAGAAATTGTTTAATTTGGTGTGAAGATAACGGATGAGTCTCTCTCTATCTTGCTCTATCTTTCTATCTATCTCTATATCTCTCTCTTTCTCTCCTTCTCTGTCTCTCGCTTTCTCTATCTCTCTATCTCTCGCTTTCCCTCTATCTCTCTCACACACTCTCATTCTCACTCACTCACTCACTCACTCACTCACTCACTCACTCACTCACACACTCACTCTTTCTCACACACACACACTCACTCACTCACTCACTCACTCACTCACTCACTCACTCACTCACGCACGCACGCACGCACGCACGCACGCACACATTTATGCGCTGCTTCTCGTTTGCGTGCTCACGGTTTGACGAGCGGCTGAAACGGGCCAGGAAGTCGTGGGCCAGCCGGCCTCGCATCGAGCCGTTCCCCCAGAACACGGCGTTTCGGCCGCTCGGTTACCGCGGGCACTTTGAAATGAATCACCGGGCCATTGTTTCTCGCCAGGCCCCTGGATCTGAGCGTGCGTGCCGAGAGTTATACAGGATGTCAATCTTTATAAATCGTTCCATTTCTTACAGTCTTTACGTGCTCCAGATTTCTATGTCTGCTCTCCATCTAATCACTCAATGCTCTCTGAAAACCTACTTTTCCCACCAGAAGTGCGCAGTTTTTTTTCCTTGAGCGGTGCTCGGTGGACTCTGTGACCCGTGCGGGTCGGTGGATAAGTTGTCGTATATCATTTCGAGGGTGGATTTTCTCGCCCCTGCCAGGCAGGCCGGGTCGCTGTGGCTGTGGAGCAGGAAGACGTTATTGCTTTAGATCACAGTATTGTAAACGGGGCTCCGAAGTGCTGACCTCGGTCCCCGGATTGGGATTGATCACTTGGCCCCGCCGACCCGCTCTCCGGCTCGGGCCCTCCCGGCGGTCGGCGCGCCCCACCATCTGGAGTTTCGCTGTGAAGCTCCGCCGCTCCGTCCCTCTTCTTGTTTTGACACCTGGCGCAGCAGACTGCCCTGCAATAAGCACTTTTTGTTTTTGGTTATCTCAGTGTGTCGCTCTCCCCCTCCCTTCCCCTCCCCTCCCCTCCCCTCCCCTCCCTGCCCAGGTGGAGAGCTGCCAGCCTGTTTGCTTTTCATATCTCCAATCACCTGTTCATTAAGGATAGAGACATCTCAGAATTAACTGTCTTTTTTTTTGAGACATTATGACATTAGGGGTGATTAAGCATTGCTATTTGTATAATATGAGAAACTGTGGAAAATGTTTATTTGCTTTTGTCTTTGTGTTTAAGCACAAGTGCATTGGTTCAGTATAAATAGCCAGCCTGGTAGACAAATGTGGGAGACCTGCGAACTATTGCATAAGCATTGATGAAATTCAAAGGAGAGGATTTTAGCCTGTACACTTTAACATTGCAAGATGCTCAAGGCGAAAGATAAATGTTTTAGTCACAGACCTTCATCAGCATCTCGTTTGTGTAATATGAAATTCGGAGGGGTAGCTGGGTGGTTCATGTTCGTGGTGTGTGGATGGTGTCAAATCTGCATAGCACCAGTGCTGACTGCGGCCAGAGACCCTACAGGGCGACTCAGTGAGCTCTCTAGCGCCACCTAGCGATTAGAGAGCTCACCTGAAGCTGCTTTATGAAGAGACTTCCTGCGACCCATGTCTGTGCGGGCCCTATTCTGAACTGCGTTGTGAGAAGACGTGGCCGCTGATGATGCTTGCTTTGGAAAAGACGCCGCGTGCTTCTCTGTGCTATCCTGAAACCAACGGTTGTGCTTTTGGCAAGAAGTGCGGATTTGAAACAAAATAATGAAATGAATGCAATTGAACATTCCAATTTGGGTAGTTATAGGTACGATAGGTAATTTTGGACTTCTAACGGTCAAGAGAGGAATAGCAGCAACAAACACCTTCAAACCGCAAAACTCTGTTCATCCCTCCACTTTCTTTCAACGTGTTGACGTTCGAAACGCCACTGGCTGTGGCAGTTAGAACCAATTTTCAACAAATGAGCTTAAATTATTGTACAGTTATACAATGTTCTGATACAGAGTGCTGGGCTGTCAACTGTCTATTTTGAAACCCGAATTTAAGGACTATAAACACAGGCAGAGGGTGAGTCAGCATGTCAGTGAGCCTTTGTCAATGATAGGAAGGGATTTACAATGATCTTGTAACAATGTTTTAACACAAAAATCTTACCTATTGTACCTTTAAAGGGTGGTCAAAGTATTGAAATAATAACAGAAATTAGGGCGATGGCTTTTGTATTTGCAGTGTTCTGTAACTGACCTAGATATATGACGAGGGGCCTCCATGTCAGTCAGCCAATGATGGGAGAGGACACGTTATGTGCAAAGAGAAAGGAAACCGGATCATATCGGTAAAATAAAAACATAATTAATCTGAGTGATCCGTCCATTTCCTCTGTGACAGATGAAAAATGATTCAGTGTAACGACAAATTGGTCTGACTCCAGCATTCAATAAGGCAGAATTAGATTTCAGGATGTTTGATCAAGATGGGCTTTTTTTTCCAGTTTGGGTAAATATTTGTCAAGAAATAGGCTAATGTTGTTGCTAAGTCGCCATCGAAGGGTACAATGTTTATGTCTTTATTTGGCCTACCAACATTTTCTATTCTTTCACATTTGCTTCATATTATTTCCTGTATTTCTCAGTTCCACTTGTGACCATAGAGCTACTGCAGAATGTAAGCGGGAGTTCTTTCCCTATCGCTGTTTTTTTTTTGTCTTAAGTTCCTCTACAGTTCCCCAAAATAGGTCTGAGATACCATGGTGATCCAGGCACACGCAGCTGTAGGAATGGATAACATAATAGGATGAAAAGTACAGCTCTACTATATATAGAGTCTGTGAATCTTGTTGATTTAATGGGCTATAACATCCACAATTCGTCAACAACACCTGGAGTAAATCAGTGCTGACATTTAGAATTTTGCCTCAGACATTGTTTGATTTGAGAGTAGAAATCTGATGATTCGTACAGCGGGAAAAACAACCAATATTGACTGTCCCAATATTTAAAGGTACAATAGGTAAGATTGTTACAAGACCATTGTAAATCCCTTCCTATCATTGAAAAAGGCTCACTGACATGTTGACTCACTGTCTGCCTGTGTTTATAGTCCTTAAATGCGGGTTTCCAAAATATACAGTTGACGGCCCGACACTGTACCAAAGCATTGTATGACTGTACAATAATTCCAGATCATTAGTTAAAAATTGGTTCTAATTGCCACAGAACAATGGCGTTTCATCGTCAGCGCATTCACAGAGAACGGGGTGTGATAAACAGTGGTGTGCTTTGAAGGTGTTTGTTGCTGCTATTCCTCTCTTGGCCGTTATAAGTCCGTAACGACCTATTGTCCCTTTAACCATTTGTCAGAAGGATGGAAAAACGCTACATAATGCAGCTTCGCGGCTTAATCATTTGTGTGATATTCAGCGTTTTCGGCCATTTTGCGTTTCGCCCTCTCTGCGCTAATGCCGCTGTTGTTGCGGAGTGCACTTGAACCCCACTCGAGTCAGCGGTGTTGTTGCAGTTGTAGCACACGGCCTACTTATCAGCAGCTGGCCTCTTGGCCTGCAGACGCAGGTTGTGTGCAGTGATACCGAAACGGTCCTCGTCTGCAGTTTCCTGAGGACCAAGGTTAGGGAGCACTTGTTAAGTATCAGTCTGTTTGAGATTCTTTAAGGAGGACTTTTAACGTTATCTTCTCTGATTGCATGACGGCTGCCTGTTCATATCTCGGGCCTCCTTAAACCGGGGGAATGATAACACCCCCCCCACCCCCCACCCCCCCACCTTCCTTTTCCATTCCCCACCACCCCCTCACCCCCTCACCCCCCCCTCCCCCCCTCCGCACGCTCTACATTTTCAGACGACTTGACTTTGTGCTTTGGACTCGTTCCGCGTTTGAAGTCCGGGTTTGCTGATGTCTGAGGATTCTCAGAAGCCGTTGCCAAGCAGAGATGTGGAAAGGAGAGATCGGCCCCAGAGAAATCTCTCTCTCATCGCGCGAGCGAGCGAGACTGTGCGCATCGGCGCGCTGCAGAGATCTGCATATTTATCTTCTCCCGTCTTACAGTGCTAGCGCTGGCTTTCATCCCGAGGAAACCAGCGCACCCACCAGAAAAGGGAAAAACAAGTTTCACTTAAATTTCGCTTCGGTCAGTTTATGCTGTCAGACTGAGGTTGTTCTGCTTGATTTTTTTTTTATCCCCCTCCTCCTGTGATTTAGTGTCTCTCATTTTCTCTGGTTTCAGAGCCTGGGGGCTAATCCTCTGTGTGTCTATAGTTTATGAACAAAAAAAAAAAAAAAGCAAAATGCTAGAAAATAAAAATAGGCTGAAACCGCACAGGCTGGAACGGTTTCTAGGTCACGGACTGGATCCGTGCTCTTGCCCTCTCATCCCTTTATTATAATAGATTATAATTATTATTTATATAATGTATAATAGATTCTAGCTGCTGTTCTTGGACATACCCTACCCCCCCTCGCTCTCTCTGCGCTGTCAGTGAACGTGTGGCAGACACGGGTGTTTGTGCTACTCAAATGAACATTGTTAAAGTGCATTTGATATGATGGAAAGATACGCCTCTCTCTCTCTCTCTCTCTCTCTCTCTCTCTCTCTCTCTCTCTCTCTCCTTGCTGTGCTCTGACACTCTGTCTCTATCTCTCATCTTGCTCTCTCTCTCTCTGTCTCCCTCTCTCTTTCTCCTTGCTATGTTACCTCTCTCGCCCTTCAGCCCATAAACCCGATGCCCTCTCTCCCCTTCTCTCTCTCCCTGCTACGCTACCTCTCGCCCGTAAACCTGATGCTCTCCCTCTCCCTCTCTCCTTGCTATGCTCTCTCTCTCCCCCTCTCTCTCTCCCTGCTATGCTACCTCTCTTGCCCGTAAACCTGATGCTCTCCCTCTCCCTCTCTCTCTCTCCCCCACTCTCTCTCTCTCTCTCCCTGCTACGCTACCTCTCTCGCCCGTAAACCTGATGCTCTCCCTCTCCCTCTCTCTCTCTCCCCCTCTCTCTCTCTCCTTGCTACGCTACCTCTCCCTCTCTCCCGCTCTCTCTCCCGCTCTCTCTCCCGCTCTCTCTCCCGCTCTCTCTCTCCCTCTCTCTCTCTCTCCTTGCTACGCTACCTCTCCCTCTCTCCCGCTCTCTCTCCCCCTCTCTCTCTCTCTCCTTGCTACGCTACCTCTCCCTCTCTCCCGCTCTCTCTCCCCCTCTCCCCCTCTCTCTCTCTCTCCCCCTCTCTCTCTCCCTGCTACGCTACCTCTCTTGCCCGTAAACCTGATGCTCTCCCTCTCCCTCTCTCTCTCCCCCTCTCTCTCTCTCTCTCTCCCTGCTACGCTACCTCTCTCGCCCGTAAACCTGATGCTCTCCCTCTCCCCCTCTCTCTCCCCCTCTCTCTCCCCCTCTCTCTCCCCCTCTCTCTCTCCCTCTCTCTCACCCTCTCTCTCCCCCTCTCTCTCTCCCCTTGCTACGCTGCCTCTCTCGCCCTGCGGCCCGTGAACCCGGTGCGCTCTCCCCGGCAGAGCCGCAGAAGCAGTGGCAGCCCGCAGCGACAGAGGGTTTCGGTTATGTGTGAAATCGAGAACTTTGATCGAGCGAAATGTCTGTGGTTTTTAGCACGGCTCGCTCCCCTGTGCTCTCTGCAGTGGTCGCCGGGTCCTTATTCCGCCCCCGTGGGACGCGAGGGGGAGACGCTCGGCTTGCCTGATGGCTGCTTAGACTTGATTAATTGCTTTTGTTTTCAGGTTGTTACTGAGCGAAAACCAGCTGGATAGAGACCCCCCCCCCCCCCCCCCTCAGCTCTGCTCGCTACTGGTTAAACAAAGACATCGATACATAAATGTCATTTTCACGTAACGGATGAGCGTCTTTTACTTATCCTTTGACGGTTATTGAAGGAAATATCATAAGGCTCGTATTTGTGTGCCATTTTAAATTCTTTATGCGCATTACAGCTTTCAGTAGTGGTGTGACCATGAGCGAATGAGATTTCTACCTCGAACCTTGAGCGCATCGCCAAAACCCATCGGACCGCATCAGTGGATTTTCTTTCAAAATAAACAATAATAACCGTGCCCCCTGACAGGAGTGGAAATAGCAGGTGTGTGTTTGTGCCTGTGCAGGTAACAGCAGGTGTGTGTTTGAGCCTGTGCAGGTAACAGCAGGTGTGTGTTTGAGCCTGTGCAGGTAACAGCAGGTGTGTGTTTGAGCCTGTGCAGGTAACAGCAGGTGTGTGTTTGAGCCTGTGCAGGTAACAGCAGGTGTGTGTTTGAGCCTGTGCAGGTAACAGCAGGTGTGTGTTTGAGCCTGTGCAGGTAACAGCCCTGACCCAACCCTGGCTTGTTTCAGCTGCTCTTTACGTCACTGTGTTGCAGATTTTATTTCTCCTTTACTCACTCAAGCAGCTGCTCTCGAGAATTAAGCTCCAAGCCCACAAACGGTTCTCATTAGACACTGTTCTAACTTCTCTCGTTTTACATTATTCTAACGTCTCATTAGACGTTGTTCTAACGTTTCTTCATTAGACATTGTTCTAATGTCTCTCATTAGGCATTGTTCTAACGTCTCTCGTTTTACATTATTCTAACGTCTCATTAGACGTCGTTCTAACGTTTCTTCATTAGACGTTGTTCTAATGTCTCTCATTAGGCATTGTTCTAACGTCTCTCATTAGGCATTATTCTCTGGTACGCGCTCCCACAGGGTCGAGCTGGAGTTTGGGCCTCGCCTGGTTCGGCATTCCGAGCCGGCGATCGAACTTGGGAGAAGCGGAGAGATTTACAATGAGCTCCGTTTCCCGTGCGAGAAAAAAACGAATGAGCCAAATTAAGTCGTAATTAATTTCCACACAGCGGTTAAGAAAAATGTCTGCCGTTTTCTTCATCGCGGAGGGAACATCGATGCCTAAAGTCCCGTCTTGGACACGGCGCAAAAAAAAACCCCCCAAAAAGGCCCAAAATGACGTATTTATTGTTGTCGTGTTTCTCTGCGGAGGCCCGCGGAGCCCTGCTGGGACGTTACCATAGCTGCCAGACCTCCTCCGTCGTTCAGCCGAGCGTGGGGGGGGGGATCTTACGGACAGATGGAGCAGGGGCTGGTTCCGGCAGGGAAGCGGGAGCCTTTCTCCTTCTCCGTGTGCGTTTGTCTCAGACGTTGCCGAGCGACGTCTGGTCTCCCCGGCGAAGGGCTTGTGCCCCGGGCGTGTCTCCCCCCCCCCCCCCCCCCCACCACCATTAATAAATGATTAGAAGTCAATTACAGAGCCGTCATGTGCACCTTGGAAATGGGGTTTTGGAAGCGGAGGCGTTCGCCCGTGTGGAGAGTCTCGTGTCTGTAAGGGGGGCGGGGGGGGGGTCTCTGCCCCCTCAGGTTAGTGCAGTACAGTACAGTTCTGTAGAGGAGGGGTGTGAGACACCAGGCCAGTCACACCCAATCTGTCTGGGTCCTCTGTCACCCTCACACACAAACATCAGGTGGTGAGGACAGTCTGGCCAAGTGGCCGATCGGCCCCAATTAGTAGCACTAATTGTGCAGTTAATTACCTGCGAGAAAAGAAAATCAGGGCTGGATTTGTATTTCGAGGGCCAGATTTGAGTACCCCTGATTTACAGCTCATCTGCGTGGTCAGGGTGGGATTTAGGAGCCCTTACTTAAGAGCCTCAGTCTGCCTCCTGTACCTTCAGGCACTTAACGTTAAGTTGTTGGTTTTACGTGTTTACTGCTGGTGAGTAATGACACCGACTGTGTGTTGTGACCCGAATGATTGCGATTGGCTCTTGCTTGCCTCGGCCTGGCTGTGTGTGCTGGTGTGTGTGTGTGAGAGAGAGAGAGAGAGAGTGTGTGTGTGTGTGTGTGTGTGTGCTGGTGTGTGTCTGGGTGAGCACTGCAGTGTAAAGGCTTGATTGCCTGACACTGAGACGGGGTGTGTTATCACACGCCACTGTCTGCGGTCGGGGAGAGGAGGTCGGACTGACCTACATCGGCCGGCTCCGCCTTCCTGATCATAAACGCTGCGGAGGTCTAATGATTGACTGATACACACACACACACTCTCACCCACACTCTCTTGCACACACACACACACACACACACACACACACACTCTCTCTCTCTCTCTCTCTCTCTCTCTCTCTCTCTCTCTCTCTCTCTCTCACCCAGACACACACACACACTCTCTCTCTCACACACACACACACACACACACACACACACACACACACGCTCTCTCTCTCACACACACACACACACACACACACACACTCTCTCGCACACACACACACTCTCTCTCTCTCACACACACACACACACACACACACACACACACACACACACACACACACACACACATACCTGGGTCTGAGGATATGCAGAGAGGGAGAGATCCTATCCACTCAGGATGGCTTGCGTGTCATACAGTGCTTTTAACTGTAGCTCAGCCATGCTGTCAGACAGTCTGGAGCAGTCCTGGGGGGGGGGGTGAGACAGAGGGGGTGCGGGCTGTCCCTGTCTCTGTGCTGTCAGTAGTCCCACCCCAGCTTATTCCTGATGTGGATGTTCGGGTAAAGTATAGTGGAAGCAGCTGCGGTGGGGGTGGCCTGTGTGTGTGTGTGTGTGTGTGTGTGTGTGTGTCTCTGTCTCTGTCTGTCTCTCTGTCTGTCTGTCTGTCTGTCTGTCTGCCTGCCTGCCTGCCTGCCTGTGAGAGTGTGTGTATCTGTGTGTGTGTGTGTGGTCTGTGAGAGAGAGTGTGTGTGTGTGTGTGTCTGTAAGAGAGTGTGTGTGTGTGTGTACCTGTAAGAGTGTGTGTGTGTGTGTGTGCGCCTGTAAGAGAGTGTGTGTGTGTGTGTGTCTGTAAGAGAGTGTGTGTGTGTGTGTACCTGTAAGAGTGTGTGTGTGTGTGTGTGTGCGCCTGTAAGAGAGTGTGTGTGTGTGATGGCTGTCTGAACCCCCCCAGCCCTGTACAGTGTGCTGCTGGAGTGTGTCTCTGGCAGGGAGGTGTGAATGTTTCATGAGCGGCTGAGTGCTGTCGTTTGAGCGGGGTGCGGGGTGCGGGGTGCGGGGCGGGGGGTGGTTTCGGAGGGTGCCACGCCCGCGGGGCGCTCCGGGCGGTGAGCTCAGGTGTGCACTCAGTCGCCATGCCAACCACCCCGACAACCGTGTCCCTGCGGTCGCGTCCCGCCAGGAGTCTGGCAGCGTCAGGAAAGGGATTTCCATGCCAGCCAAATCTCCTCTCCCCACGCCCCCCCTGCCCCCGTTCACACGCTGCCCAGGCCTTCTCCACCCCAGGCCTGTCCTGCCTGCGGATGGTTCGGGGCCCGTGTCGACGTTTAGCCCCCTGCCCTCCTTCCCACAGGGGCCCGTCCAGCCTGGTCGGACGGACGAGCGGGTCAAGATGCCGCTCCCTGCGGACCTCTCAGCCGCAATTCCCCCAGAGCTCCGCGTGTCTCTCTCCGCGTGTCTCTCTCTCCGCGTGTCTCTCTCCTGCGTGTCTCTCTCTCCTGCGTGTCTCTCTCTCCTGCGTCTCTCTTTCCTGCGTGTCTCTCTCTCCTGCGTGTCTCTCTCTGCGTGTCTCTCTCTCTCCTGCGTGTCTCTCTCTCCTGCGTGTCTCTCTCCTGCGTGTCTCTCTCTCCTGCGTCTCTCTCTCTGCCCGTCTCTCTCTCTGCCCGTCTCTCTCTGCCCGTCTCTCTCTGCCCGTCTCTCTCTCTGCCCGTCTCTCTCTCTGTGTCTCTCTCTCTCTCTCCCTCTCTCTCCTTGTCTCTTTCCTGCGTGTCTCTCTCTGCATGTCTCTCTCTGTATGTCTCTCTCTCTCTCTGTGTCTCTCTCTCTGCCCGTCTCTGCGTGTTTCTCTCTCTCTCTCTCCTTGTCTCTCTCCTGCGTGTCTCTCTCTGCATGTCTCTCTCTGTATGTCTCTCTCTCTCTCTGTGTCTCTCTCTCTGCCTGTCTCTCTCTCTCTCTCCTTGTCTCTCTCCTGCGTGTCTCTCTCTGCATGTCTCTCTCTGTATGTCTCTCTCTCTGCCCGTCTCTGCGTGTCTCTCTCTCTCCTTGTCTCTCCGCGCGTCTCTCTCCTGCATTATTCATGTCCCACACAGCGCCCTGTGTGCGCCGCCCCTCTTCCCCCCAGCCTGTTTAATATTTTATTCTGCGTGCAAACGAGCAGCTCGTTCTTTTACAAAACCCAAAGCCAAAAATTCACCGGCAGAAAACGATAGAGTGGGGGTCGCTCTCCACCACCATTTCACAGAGACGTGTTTTCCCGTCTTTCCTGCAAACAGGATGGAATTATTGTGACATGCGGGAGAGATTTCTATAAGGGCATATCTGCTCACGGGAAGAAGGAAATGCGACAATGGCTTGCTCTCTGTAACCACTTGATTTTATGTCTTTTCGAGGACTGAAGTAGTTTGCCGACCGTTTTTTATGCGAGCCTTCGTAAACCCACCATCTCCTCCTCCATATGGAGTAATTTAGGAGAATTATGGTATGGCTACAAGCCACTGGTGCACCAAATTAGAAACAAACAGAAGCACGGATGTGAAAAATATGAGTGACAGTTTGCACCTTCACACCTGCACCTACGTATGTCCCCTTCATTATTTTAAATGACAGTTGGAGTAACTCGGTGGGAAGAAGCTTGCTTTGAAGGGGTACGTTTATGTTAGACTTCCTGACTGCAGACTGGAGACAGTGTTCCAAGGCTCCTCTGACCTCATTCGATATTCTTTCTTTGGGTTTCCTTTTGGGATCAAGTCATATAGGGCCGGTTTCACTGACACCGATTATGCTTAGCCCTGGACTAAATTGAATTTTGTACGGAGAGTCGAGAGAATTTAGCCTAGGACTAGGCTCAATCTGTGTCCGTGAAATTGGCCCCTAATGATAGAACTGTGAAGATCTCTCTCGAGGTACCCTTTCCCGTTGCCGGGCATATTGTTGTTCATCAGGGTTAACATTACACTTATTGATTAAGAATGGGCCTTCGTGGTGATCTGTCACTTCCTGTACTCCCGAGCGTGACACTGATGTCCTCCCGTCCTGCGTGTCTCTCTGGTTAAGATGGATGGCAGTGTGATGCAACGCAACGCATTGCCCTGTGTCTCCGGGTTAAGACGGATCACAGTGCGAAGCGTTACCGGGTTACTGGAGAGCACGACGCACGAGCGCGGGCTGGTTTGAGTGGCAGATGTCCGACGTCTGTGTACACCGCTCTTTGTGGCTCTGACAGCAGATGAACAGGCGAAAACGGCAATATCTTTAACAAACCACCATACGTCTGTTTTTGTTATGAAGCAATAGCTTCCCTGCGCACACTGCTGGTTGGATCTCAGTGCTCCCTGCTCGACTGTTTCACTGTTAAGAGATTAACTCTCTGTAATTTCTTGATATTAATTTAGTACTACTGGGAGGGAAACGCTTAGAATGACTTAACGTAGGATGCGTCATTGCGAACCCTATGCACTGCAGAAACCAAATCGATCTTCAGTGTTATAGTCTGCTATCTAGACTTAATCTAATTTCTGTCGCGTTGTTGCTTGTTAAGAGCTTGTCAATGAGGTGAGACAGTGTTACTCATTTCCAGATTTGCCATTGGGGTAAAGCAATTTCACAAAAGTAACTTAAACCAGTTAATATTTTCCACTCGAGAGGATAAAAAAAAATGACAAAACTTTAAAACGCTTGCTCTGACTGTTGTGCAGTGTCGAAGTGGGCAATGTTGCGTTCTAAGTCAAGAGTGCACTTAGCGTTCCGTTTGATTGATTTTCATTGTAATCATGAGCTGCAACATTAATGAAGTGCTTTTCAGAAAACCACAAGGCAGAGATGGCTTGAAAAGTCTCCATGTTAAATGGATGCGTTCCCCCCCCTCCTCCACCATCCGTCTCTGTCTCTCCCCCACCGTTATTATACGCGCAGTGGTCGGCCCTGTAATCATATTTATACATGGAAAGTAGGTAGGGTTTCACTGCGGGGGGGGGTATTACATTAAAGTAGTGGAAGACGTCGGTGCGTTTCACAGCCTGCAGTGTCGGGGCGGGACGGCGTTGCTGTAGTTTCCTGCCTCGGTGCCAGGCGGATGATGATGTGGTTTTGACAGGGCGCGTGGTGTTGTGTTTCGGAGCTCCCGGGGGGGAGGAGGGGCTCCGGTTGCACCTCCCGCGTGGGACGCGGTGCTCCTGAGGGCACGCCGGGGCGCGTCCCTTTGTCTTTTGGGCCCCGGTTATTTAAAGGAGGCCCCTCGGGGGGGATACAGTATCTGCAGCATCCGTCTGTCATCCTGCGCTCCAACTGTGGGCGGGGCATCTCTCCTCCGACATCTATCCTACCACTCTCTCCTCCGACACCCTGCATACTAACATTATCCTACCACTCTCTCTTCTCCAAACTAACATTATCCTGCCACTCTCTCTTCTCCAAACTAACATTATCCTGCCATTCTCTCCTCCCTGACACCCTGCATACTATCATTATACTACCACTCTCTCCTCTCCAAACTAACATTATCCTGCCACTCTCTCTTCTCCAAACTAACATTATCCTACCACTCTCTCCTCCGACACCCTGCATACTAACATTATCCTACCACTCTCTCCTCTCCAAACTAACATTATCCTGCTATTCTCTCCTCTCCAAACTAACATTATCCTGCTATTCTCTCCTCTCTGACACCCTGCATACTGACATTACCCTACCACTCTCTCCTCCGACACCCTGCATACTGACATTATCCTACCACTCTCTCCTCCGACACCCTGCATACTAACATTATCCTACCACTCTCTCCTCTCCATACTAACATTATCCTGCTATTCTCTCTTCTCCAAACTAACATTATCCTGCCACTCTCTCTTCTCCAAACTAACATTATCCTGCCACTCTCTCCTCCGACACCCTGCATTCTAACATTATCCTACCACTCTCTCCTCTCCATACTAACACTATCCTGCTATTCTCTCTTCTCCAAACTAACATTATCCTGCCACTCTCTCCTCCGACACCCTGCATTCTAACATTATCCTACCACTCTCTCCTCTCCATACTAACACTATCCTGCTATTCTCTCTTCTCCAAACTAACATTTTCCTGCCATTCTCTCCTTCCTGACACCCTGCATACTAACATTATCCTACCACTCTCTCCTCCGACACCCTGCATGCGAACATTATCCTACCACTCTCTCCTCTGACACCCTGCATACTAACATTATCCTACCACTCTCTCCTCTGACACCCTGCATACTAACATACATTATCCTACCACTCTCTCCTCTCTCACACCCTGCATACTAACATTATCCTACCACTCTCTCCTCTCTCACACCCTGCATACTAACATTATCCTACCACTCTCTCCTCTCTCACACCCTGCATACTAACATACATTATCCTACCACTCTCTCCTCTGACACCCTGCATACTAACATACATTATCCTACCACTCTCTCCTCTGACACCCTGCATACTAACATTATCCTACCACTCTCTCCTCTGACACCCTGCATACTAACATACATTATCCTACCACTCTCTCCTATCTCACACCCTGCATACTAACATTATCCTACCACTCTCTCCTCTCTCACACCCTGCATACTAACATTATCCTGCCACTCTCTCCTCTGACACCCTGCATACTAACACACATTATCCTACCACTGCAGCCTCTGTTATTTTTCTCCACATTCAGCCGAAATATATCTTTGATTCAGTGCATTTGTTTCAGCCGTTGGACCAGTGCAGCTGGTTTTGGTAGTTGGCTGCTACTCCTTTAACCGGGTGAGTTGTGAGTTGGAGAATACCCTGCTGACTGGAACCTTCCCTCCCTGAACTGACCAATCACACGTGACCCTGCAGAACTCCCATCCAGTCAGCACAGGCTCAGATCTTGATTGGATCAGACTGTGGGGAGAATCGCTGCAAAACATGGTCACTGCTTTGGCTGGATACACCCCCAAAAATGCTTTAATTATCCTTTGTGATTATTGTTCATCCTGATCACAGGGTGTCATAAGCATCCTCGTCTTCCTCCTGTTGAGCATGCTCACTGCATTGCTCTTCCTCGTCTTCATCAATTGGTGACATTTTTTGACCCCCGACTCCCTCCATATCAGGTGCTGATGGCGTAATGATGGTGTCGTGTTACTGGAGCAGTTTGGAGGAACTCTATTCTCTGACTGTAGCCTGCCCTGCCCCTGCACCCCCCCCGTTCCCTGGGCTCCGGGCCCAGTAGGTCTCTGCACCCCCCCCCCCCCCCCCCCCCCCCTCCCTGATAACCCCCCCGCAGTATGAACACACTTCCCCACAGCGCTGTTTTTGCACCTGGTCTGTCTGGAGAAGGCAAACCCCAGGGAACCCTGGGATAGCGCCGCATTGGGCAGGAAGAGGAGCGTTTACCCTGGC
>NC_083760.1:11030846-11150846 GCF_963514075.1 Conger conger | reverse complement strand
GCCATTTCCTCCACGGACCCGGGGGGGCAGCGCAGCGCGGCTCAGCGCGGCTCAGCTGGCTTGTGATTGGAGGCCTCACGCCTCGGCGCTTGATGACCTCTGACCCCCCGCGCGCGGTTTTCATTCGCCGCTCCGGTTT
The DNA here is from genome assembly GCF_963514075.1 of Conger conger. Classification (NCBI taxonomy): domain Eukaryota; kingdom Metazoa; phylum Chordata; class Actinopteri; order Anguilliformes; family Congridae; genus Conger; species Conger conger. The sequence continues at coordinate 11,150,707 of NC_083760.1, read as the reverse complement.
CGGCGGGCGGGCAGCCGGAGAGGAACGCCGAGGGCGAGCCGAGAGATCGAGACCCCGCGCGCGACAGAAAGCGTCGGAATAATAGCGGCTCTCTTCAATCCGCGGGTTCACGGCCCGAGTGTTGCGCGCGGAGGCAGGGGTCGGGGCAGACGTGGGCCTCCTGTAATTGGCTACACGCTAAACGCGGAGCGCGCCAAATCGATTTTCCCCGTTCGCGGCGAAACATCACAACACGGGGGGGGCCTCGTGTTAAAACTCACCCCCCCCCCCCCCCGGTGTCGGGCTTGATTGAACCACACTGTGACCCCCCCCACGGAGCCGCTGCCTTTCCATTGTGTTCCCTGTCAGCTCCCCCTACACCTGAACGCTTTCATCCTGGCTGTTCTGTTCCATGCCGTGCCTCTCGCCAGCTCTGCACGGCTTGTCTGCTGGGAGCTCTCAACAGTTCTGCTTTCAAACGGAAAAAATGCCACAGCTCCCTTATACCAAGAGAAAGAAATGTTAAGAAAATGAATAAAATTTGATGTAATGCATTCTCTTTAGTGCTGTTGGCAAGACCGAGGGAACATGTTTTATCGTAGCAGGGAGGAGTGTGAGAGAGGCCAACTGGTTTTGATACCAGCGACAAAATGGTGGTTACCAGGTTTTTGGCGTTGGTGAGGGCAGAATGCACTGTGTGCACGACTCCAAATCGCAGTCTGGTGTTTGTACAGTCTGGTTAGCACACAGACCTCCCAGAGCTAAGTTTGGCAGCGCGCTAACAAGAGTTTTTATGAGTCCACTATGGGCCATGTGTTCTCTATTAGAGTTAAAAATACTCACCGATTTTTACAACTGCGCTCTGATGACTGATAAAGCTTCCTCCAAACTAATGAATTCATCAAAACCACCACTGGTTTTTAATTGAGGCTTCATCCTGTGCTTGGTAAATAACGTAGGTTCAAACGTCCAAGAAACACGCTGTCAGGGTAACACAATGAAAATAGAACATATTAATTTCAAAGACATTAACAGAAATGGTTATGTTCACGTTAACATGCCTGCTAATGCTAGTAATCTTGTCACGTTGAGCATATACTTGTCAGCTTGCTGACTGTCGGTAAGTAAAGTTCTCAACACAAATTGATATTGGCTCCTTGTGTAACGATCGTATCCTATCTTTCTTTTAAAAGTTTTCTGCGGGGATTAGACTGCCTGCATTCACGGCAAACCTCCAACTGTCGTCCATCTTCTCTTTTCTCAGGGAATTTATTCAAATGATAAGCCATTTTCTTTCTCCTGCCTCTGCTCTTATTTAGCCTGAAGGCACAACTGTGAATATGCATAATTATTCTGGATTTTCCCCAAAAAAACTCCTAAACGCTCGCTGTCAGCTCCCCGGTCGGCGAGCAGAAAGTTCTCCCCCTCGACACGATGCCGTGTGCTGGGGGTGAGAGTTCTGTGCCATCCGAACCAGGGTTCTGCACAGAACCCTGAGGGTAGCCCTAGTAGCCATCCCTGGTGTAAAATCCAGCTATGGCCAGCTTGAAATTACTATGTTTCAAAACCTAGCTTGAGCTGGTCAACCCATGTTGAGTTATGGAGCTGATCTGAACCGTTCAACCAGCTAGCGGCTGTTTCAAAACCTAGCTTGGGCAGTTTTTTTCAGCAGGGACGGGGATAGCCCTCCCCCCCACAGCTGTAACCTGCACACCCCGTCAGTGCCGCAGTCTGCTATCCTCAGGGCATCTGTGTGGAGGGCTGGAAGCCTGCCACTTTTCTTCGGTGCAGGAACTTGGCGGGAGACTTCCATCCGCCACGCTCGTCCTGAGCCGCAGTCGCTGGTGCAGAAACGGCCCTGGCTCGTCTTACCGGCAGAAGTTACTATTCAGGGGTACACCAAACCGTCCTGGAGTCAAACGGTTCTACGTTTTTTTTCCACACTCATCACCTGTGTGATGTCTGTGGAACCCTGGCTGTGAAATTCCAGGACGTTTCCGAAATCCGAGCGAGGCCCGTGGCAGGTGATCCGGATCGTTCCGCGAAGTGTGGCGGGAACTCTGGCGGGAAAACGGCTGCGTCTGCAGCTGTGCCCTGCACAGTGTGTGCTCGGGGGGGGGGATGGGGGGTGGGGGGGGAAGAAGGATGGTAACAGCCACGGACGAAAACTCATCAATTAAAGCACGCCGCATAATCGTCCATTGTCACGGAACAAACACGCGGTTCCCGCTGCCCTCCATTGTGTTCTGTTCGGACCGTGCTGGGCGTGGAGCGCTCGGACTGGGCGTGAAGCGCTCGGTCTGGGCTTGGGGGGCCCACCGTGGCCGTCGGGTGCGGGGATGGAGGTGGGCCCCCCAAGCCCCCCAACTCGGACCGCCGGAGCTCAGACTGTGGGAACACTGCTCCGTTTTTTAACATGAAACACAGGTGTCCACCCTTCTGGTTTTGTGCACTGGGAAGCCAGGAGTGTGGGGTCTAATGTAACATTAAGGTCGTGACTGAAAGTATTAAAGGGAAAGATGGGTGCTGGACTAATACCTCCGGGAATGGATTTGCAGCTGATAATTTGCCAGGCGCCTTGGAGGAAAATTAGATCGGAATATCAAACGCACTTCCAGAAATAAGACGGGCATTGTTTTCTAGAGAAGGAGGAGGGTGCAAAAAAAAAAACTCCCAACCAACAATGTGATCCTTCTTCCCGGCCTGTGCATTGTCGGACATTCCTGAACCGGGGCCCTGTCGCTGGAGAAAGCCTCCCATTCATCGGAGTCTTCCTCAAACCTGCCATTGTCAGCGTGGCCGGTTCTTTGCTTTTTAAATCCTCTTGTTTCGTGATTTTTACTTTCGCCCTCGAAGCCCCAGCGCTGTCTCGCGTCTGAGTGCTCGGACCAGCGCCGGAGCGATTGCCCTGGCGGTGGTGTACTCCGAGATTGATCAGCCTACAGTGCTCCGCGCCTGGCTGTGTCTTAAGTCGCTCTGCGTCTCACTCCGTCTTTGTCAGGCCGCAGTTTCGCGGCGCGCATGCCAGATGAGAAACCGGAGGCCTTCGGGCGTGACGGAGTTCGGCGCGCCGTTTCCGGAACCATCTCAGCCCGCCGGGCGTGGCCCTCACCAGGATGAGCTCTGAAACACGGAGACCGTTTAAATGCCGCGCCGCTCCGCGTAGTACCCACTCGAGTCTTTTCCCCTCTGAGTGCGCGTGCGATCCCGTCGGCCTGAATTCAAAAAAAGGATTTCGAAAAATATGTGCATGAATTTGTGGCGTCTCGCTGGGTGGTTTAATTAATCCGGATTAGGTATTCACGGTCGTCGCCGGCGACAGGCAGGAGCGGTCGCGTTTCTGAAACGTGAGGGAGTTGTGGGCCTATTTTGGGTAGCTCTCTCGTAGAAGCTCATTGTCAGCGGTGCCAAGTCGAGTTTGAAGCACAAAAAAAGAAAAGAAAAGAAAGTTATCCCATTTTTTTTTTCCCCCACCCGCTGAGAGTGACACACAAAATCGTGACGGGCTTATTAATCCCACCTCCAGCACCAACAATGCGACCGCCACACAAAGATCTCTTTTCCGTTTCTGCTCTGAGAGCGCTGTAATGTTGGCACGGCGCCTTCCTCATCACGCCCTCCACCTCTCTCCCCCCCCTCCCCCCCACCGACAAAAAGAGGAGAGTTCACCCGACACCCGCGGTTAGCGTCAAGTAACACTAACAAGTGCGGCTTCTTCCAGGGAGCTTGTGTTCCGTGGCCAAAAGCTGTCTGCCTCCCCCCCCCCCCCCCCCCCCCCATCTCGAGGTTTGGCCCCTGTGGGCTTGGCACAGGCCTCGAACCCCCCCCCCCCCTGCTCTGCAAGTGGGCTCAATGGCTTTGTTATCGGAATGATGTGGAGTAGGAATTGTCACCCAGAGATTCAGGGAATTCATTAGGATGCAGTGTCGTTCAGAAAAAACGCCATACTTTCGTAATTTAAAAAAAAAGAAGAAGCAAAAACTTCATTAATTAAACAAGTCAAGTTTTGCAAATATATGCACACTTATTAAGCAGGTTTACTGTAATGTGTTCCATGCGATCAGATTGTGTAAGTATTACATTACATCTCTCTATGCCACACCCCTATTCATCTTATTAGGGACAAGAATTTAAAAAGACAGTTTGGCCTCATTGAATACTAGGTGTGTGTGCCACCTATTTAGTCTAACCTTGCTTCAGTTGACAGAATTTATCTAAATTTGTTGTCCCTGAATTTCCGGAACGTTCACCTGTACTGTTGACCATTCACATCGATGAGTCATAGCTCATGACAGTGTCGGTTACAGCTGTAGTGGATATATTTCCTGGCTAAGTTGGTGTACAGTTTCTGTCTGTTTTTGTATCCGAGATTGTATGTGTGCATTTGCTCTGTGTGTTTTGTGTTCGAGAGCTTGTGTCTGTATTTGTGTCTGTGTATGCTTTTGTGTCTTTGTTGATTCTGCGGTGTTTACTTGAACTCCAAGGCCAACTTGTGCGGCGGTGGTGGTGGTGGTGTGTGTGTATGTGTGTGTTTATGTCTGAGAGCTCACCTGTGTTTGTGTTGGAGTTGTAAAAGGCTGTGATTGTGATTATGTGAGTGTAAGGGTGTGTCTGTCTGTCTGTCTGTCTGTCTGTCTGTCTGTCTGTCTGTCTGTCTGTCTGTGTACTGCAGTAACACTGCCTCTGCTCTCTCCAGGTTGTCTGTGTCTGTGTCTGTGTCTGTACTGCAGTAACAGGCAGGTCTCTCTCTGCAGGTTGTGCAGTCTGACTCTGAAGAAGCTGGTGGTGATGAGAGAGCTGGACAAGGAGCTGATCTCCGTGGTCATCGCTGTGAAGATCCAGGTACACACACACACACACACACACACACACACACACCAGCTTTCACACACTTAACCACAACACACACACGCACACACCACCTTTCACACACTTAACCACAACACACCTTACACTCATATTTCAGAATACATACACATGCACACATACCCATCTTTGCACACACTTAATCACAGTACACACACACACATCCTTACACTCAATCACTCGCTCACTTCTTCATGCACACACACCCATTCTTACACACAATTAATGACTCACTCACTTATTCATACGCGCACACACACACACATTCACACAGGCACAGACACACCCTCTCATGCCTACTTTTTCACTGTCTCGCAGACACACATGCACTGCAGTCGTGTTAGAACATGTTTATGATTTGCTCGATGCCACTGCGTTGACCTGCTTGCGCTCTGTGTGTTGTTCTTTTTCGGGATTGGATGGTTGGATGCATTGTGGATTGACAGGGATGTTGCTGCTGCAGCTCTAACTCTGCTGTCTGCACACAGGGTTCTAAGAGGATCCTGAGGTCTCATGAGATAGTGCTGCCACCTAGTGGTGTGGTGGAGACGGACCTGGCTCTCACCTTTTCACTCCAGGTACAAAGGAGAGGGGACTGTTCTGTTCTCTTGTATGGTATATTAAAGTATATGAAAGTAGTATATTACATTTTTTTCTTGGATGACAAAAACAGGTTTAGGTGAAAATATGTTTTAAAATATATTTGTTAAGGGATGTTCCCTTATGTTAACAGAAATACTGTATAGAGGGAAACCAACATTTAAGGTCTCAGTAGGTTAAGACCGCATGATGCGTGGAAGCTAAGTGGACTCTCTTCCCTCCATCCGCTCTCCCCCCTCTCCCCCTCTCTCCAGTACCCCCACTTCCTGAAGCGCGAGGGCAACAAGCTGCAGATCATGCTCCAGAGAAGGAAGAGGTACAAGAACCGGACCATCCTGGGCTACAAGACCCTGGCGGCCGGCTCCATCGACATGGCTGAGGTACGGCCGCTGTGCGGGGGGACCTGGAGGGTCTGGGGGGGGGGAACTGGAGGCTCTGGGGGGGGGGACTGGAGGGTCTGGGGGGGGGGAACTGGAGGCTCTGGGGGGGGGGAACTGGAGGCTCTGGGGGGGGGGACTGGAGGGTCTGATGGGGGGGGGAACTGGGGCTCTGATGGGGGGGGAACTGGGGCTCTGAGGGGGGGGGACTGGGGCTCTGAGTGGGGGGGGACTGGGGCTCTGAGTGGGGGGGGGGGACTGGGGCTCTGAGTGGGGGGGGGGACTGGGGCTTTGAGTGGGGGGGGGGGACTGGGGCTTTGAGTGGGGGGGGGGGGACTGGGGCTCTGAGTGGGGGGGAACTGGGGCTCTGAGTGGGGGGGAACTGGGGCTCTGAGGAGGGGGGGGGACTTGGGGCTCTGAGTGGGGGAACTGGGGCTCTGAGTGGGGGAACTGGGGCTCTGAGGGCGGGGAACTGGGGCTCTGACGGGGGGGGGGGGGGGGGGGGGGGGGGACTGGGGCTCTGAGGGGGTGGGACTGGGGCTCTGAGTGGGGGAACTGGCGGCTGAACAGGGCCAGTCAGCCCTGTAACCTTCCTACACACCGCGGCGTGTACAGGAGCCAGGTCACGGGGGAGGGAAGGAGAGCGGAGACTCAGGAATGTGCTGAAATTACAAACCCAAAGGCCCTGACCCGTCTACACACGGGGTTCAGCTCTGGGACGTCTCTGACAGAAGGTGCTAGAAAGGAAGATGCTAGAAAGGAAGGTGCTAGAAAGGAAGGTGCTAGAAAGGAAGGTGAATGGGTCTGGTGAGCGGGAGCGGGGGTGGGAGATCGGTCGTGTTGATGTCACCATCATGCCTCATATAGCATGTTCAGCTGTCCCTGTCTCAACCTGAGGGGATTGCTTTATTTGCAATGCAAAGTATATTAATATCGGCACAGTGAAGTATTTACATGAGCAATAATAGCAACAACTCTCTCAACACTCTATCTATCCATCTATCTCTGTCTATCACTTTGTATTTTTCTGCCTCTATATATCTCTGGTCTCTATCTCTTTTATTTGTCTCTCTCCCTATCTCCCTCTCTCTCTCTCCCTCTCTCCTTCTCCCCTTCTCCCCTTCTCCCTGTCTCTCTTCCTCTCTTCCTCTCTCTCTGTCTCTCTCTGTCTCTCTCTTCCTCTCTCTCCCTCTCACTCTCATTCCCCCTCTCCCTCTCTCACTCTCATTCCCCCTCTCTCCCTCTCTCTCTCACTCTCATTCCCCCCCTCTCTCACTCTCATTCCCCCTCTCCTTCTCTCTCTCCCTCTCTCTCTCTCTCCCCCCCTCTCCCCTTCTCTCTCTCTCTCTCTCTCTCTCTCTCTGTCCTTTCTGGTTACAGACCCCGCTGTGCACAGGCACTCGATACAGCCCACACTGTGTTGCTCAGTGAAGCGTGCGGTCTTTATTGATCACAGCGTCTGACCATCGGTGCAGAGAGTGGGCCACACAGTTCCTCTCTGTCACCGGCTCCTCTGCGTCAGGCAGAGCCCCCCCTCTGTGCTGGCTGTGGAGAGGGAACGGCACGATTAGACCGAACCCTTCCTTCAAAACCAATTACACCAAAACCCCACCACATTATTGGTACTCAGTTACATTATTAAGGGGTTGGGTACTTCATACTGTCTGAGCCCCCCCCCCCACACACACACACACACACACAGCACGCACACGCGCACAGACGCACACACGCATAGACACACACGCAGCGCACACACACACGCATAGGCACACACACATGCATAGACACACGCGCACACACACACACACACGCACGCATAGACACACGCACACACACACACACACACACACACACACACACACAGCCGTACGGGACTCCAGGCCCTTTGGCCACTTCTTGCCTCTCTTCCACCCTCCCGCTGTTTCCTGTTGTCCTTCTTCCATTACGGAACCGTTCCACGCCGAACGGTGTGATTGGATCAGCCATCTCGGAACCGGGCACAGGGTTATGGGTGTCACGACAAGGCGTGCACAGGGGTCTGCACTCACGCAAACTCAGGAAACGTAAAACTGTCTCAGCGCTAGAACGAACGTCACACTCGTCTCCAAGGGCTACTATCGGAGGGGAAGGCATCGGACCGTGATCCAATTTAAAGGCATTAAACACAGGAAGGAGAAGCCATCATCAGGCCCCCTCTCATTCTTCTGCCCTTCCGCCCCCTGCCCTTGTCACTGTGAGATAGTAAGCCCTGTCAGTATCGGTTACAGCTGGAAGAGGGATTTCCTCCCAGAGCTCAGTGGTGAGGCCGGGGGGCGGGGAACAGGTCGTTCTGGTGGGACCGGCACCGCATATGGAAAACCGTTGGAGCCGACTCCCGAGGGAGCCTGGAACAACCCCAAAATGATGTCTCTCTGCTCTTTCCCTCTCCCCTTCAGGTGCTGCAGCACCCCACCGAGGGCGGCCAGGTGCTGCCTCTCTGCAGCAGCCAGAAGGAGACGCTGGGCAAGGTGGCGGAGATCTGGATCTTCTCCCTGTCCAGCCAGCCCATCGACCACGAGGAGGCCGCCCTGCAGGGGGGGCAGAAGATCAAGTGCACAGGTGTGTTCAGACAGCTACACACCTGCACAGATACATACAGATACACTGTCATACAGACAGCTACACACCTGCACAGGTACATACAGATACACTGTCATACAGACAGCTACACACCTGCACAGGTACATACAGATACACTGTCATACAGACAGCTACACACCTGCACAGGTACATACAGATACACTGTCATACGGACAGGTACACACCTGCACAGGTACATACTGATACACTGTCATACAGACAGCTACACACCTGCACAGGTACATACAGATACACTGTCATACGGACAGGTACACACCTGCACAGGTACATACAGATACACTGTCATACAGACAGGTACACACCTGCACAGGTACACTGTCATACAGACAGCTACACACCTGCACAGGTACATACAGATACACTGTCATACAGACAGCTACACACCTGCACAGGTACATACAGATACACTGTCATACAGACAGGTACACACTAACTGACACAGGTACATACAGATACACTGTCATACAGACAGGTACACACTAACTGACACAGGTACATACAGATACACTGTCATATAGACAGGTACACACTAACTGACACAGGTACATTCAGGTACACTGTTATACATGCAGGCACTCACTTAAACATACAGTGTATGCAGATACATACTTACCTGCACAGGTACATACACGTACACTCTCATACTTTGAGGTACACACTGACAGTGCATACAGGTGCCCTCGGGCTAGACTGGTGTGTACACTTGGTCTACAGCACTTACAGGTACAGTGTCTGCACAGGTGTGGTCTGCAGTCTGTACAGGTGTACAGTGTACCTGCACAGGCGTGGTCTGTAGTCTGTACAGGTGTACACTGTCTGCACAGGCGTGGTCTGTACAGGTGTACCGTGTACCAGCACAGGTGTGGTCTGTATAGGTGTACCGTGTACCTGCACAGGCATGGTCTGTACAGGTGTACCGTGTACCAGCACAGGTGTGGTCTGTATAGGTGTACCGTGTACCTGCACAGGCGTGGTCTGTACAGGTGTACCGTGTACCTGCACAGGCATGGTCTGTACAGGTGTACCGTGTACCAGCACAGGTGTGGTCTGTATAGGTGTACCGTGTACCTGCACAGGCGTGGTCTGTACAGGTGTACCGTGTACCTGCACAGGCGTGGTCTGTAGTCTGTACAGGTGTACACTGTCTGCACAGTCAGTCCATTGCAACTCAGGTACAGTCTTTATTCTGCACAGTTATTCCTTAATTATGCAGGTATGCTCTCTCTGCTCAGGCAAATCTATTTTTGAAGTAGTCTTTATAAAAGAATAGTTCCTCTCCCACGTGCAGTGGACCAAGAGGACAGACTGTGCGGGGAGGAGCGCATCTCTAAATAAGGTGTAGCGCTGGCAGATTAACGGACTCCCTGCTGGGAAACTGAACTTATTGCAAAGCTGACATTTAAACTCCAAGTGATTTTTGCCCAAATGCGGCTTTCTTATCCTGGGATCCGATGCATCTATTTCAGCAATGTCTTATGAACTGACTGAGATTTGCGGTGCCTATTATTCTTCAGTAATATAAATTACAAACAGTATATTTCTGTGGAAATATTTAGCCATTTCTTCTGTGTCGCATATTCCCCAAGATGAACTTCAGACCTGGGAATGTGTAGCTTATTTTTAGTTTACATTTTAGAAGTGATAGTCTGTGGTCCTACATTTAGATTCACCCCGTCGCCTCCATAAATCAGTTTGTCTCCGTGTCTTACCACGCGCGTTTTCTGACCCCAGATAACTACTCGGAAGAGGAGTACGAGAGCTTCTCCTCGGAGCAGGAGGCCAGCGATGATGCAGTGCAGGGCCAGGTGAAGCGCAAACATCATCAATAATGGATGCTCTCTCTGTAAAGTGTAACCTTGTATGGAGGGCTCAGGGTCACGCTGTTGTGTATTCATGTTCTTACTGTGTTTGTTTGCCGCTGGCTCATGTTTTACGTTGTCCGCTTGCTCTTTTTTCAGTGTCAGCTCTTAGTTCTGGCAGTAACACAGCTTAAAAAAAAGCACTCCATTTCTGTAGTTTTAAAAATCAATACGGTTTTGGCTGCCTGGATGTAATGAAGTTTTAATGAACTATGTAGTCAACATAGTAATTATTACTGTATGTGTGCTTGTATGTGCGTACGTTTGTGTGTGTGTGCGCATGTGTGCGTGCTTGTATGCATGTCTGTGTGTGTTCTCCCTGTAGGATTTGGAGGATGATGAATATGACGTGAGGAAGCCTAAGAAGCAGAGAAGGTCCATAGTGAGGACCACGTCCATTACCAGAGTAAGTGATTATCTCTGTGTGTGTGTGTGTGTGTGTGTGTGTGTGTGTGCGTATATGTGCACATTTGTGCATGGTGGTGTGTGGACGCAGTCTGAGTCTGAGTCTGAGTCTGAGTCTGAGTCTGAGTCTGAGTCTGAGTCTGAGGTATGTCTCTGTGAGTGTGAGTCTCTGTGTGGTGGTATGTGTGTAGTGCTGTGTCATTGGAGCCTGCCTCAGGAGCAGAGTTTCTCTAAACTGAACCCATCAGCAGCTCCTCAGTGCGTTTCCCCCTGCAGAGCAGCTTCACCTGCTGGCAGAAGCGCAGTACTGCAGCGAGACTTCCTGTTGCTCAGGGAAATAAGGGCGCTGCGGAGGTCCTTCCCTCTGCGGCCAATCGGAGTGAGGATAGGCGGCTGCTGATAGGCCCAAATTCTCTGAATCAGCATTCCTGGCTTTCAGGAGTCACATGACTGTTTGACTGGACGAGCTTTCTGATCTGTTGCCTTCATCTGTCCGTCCTCTATGGAGGGACAGGTGAGGGACAGAAGGCCGTAACTTCAGCTTTTGGACCCAGTCTTTACCTATCTCTCTGACCTTTATCTGCCTCTTGAGCTGCACAGTTTATGGACAAAACTGTTATAAATGTGGTGAAGCCACATACTAATCTCTGTGGGGAACAATGAGATGATACTAATGATTAGATTTCAGAAATATTGTCACAACTGCTCATAACTGTGACTGGGGAAGGTGTCAGCTCCACTAACACTAATGTATGTACTTGGGGGGGAAAAAAGGTTTAGACACTTGACACAATAACTTTCATATATTGGTAAGCCTGACATCTGGTGCCTGAATGACTTGAGTGATTATTTTTAATTTTTTTAGCAGCAGAACTTTAAGCAGCGGGTGGTGGCCCTTCTGAAGAGGTTCAGAGTTTCTGATGAGGTAGGGATTTTCACCTTTTCTCTCTCACATTCCCTCACCTTAAAGGTTGTTGCCAAGGTTTCCGCTATTCACAGTCGATCGGTTCACAGCTTCCTGTGGTGTCATGTGGTTCGCCGTGGGATTGTGGGTAATGTAGTTCTTCCCTACACGCCTGGCTGGGTGCAGGTGCTGGACTCCGAGCAGGACCCTGCCGAGCCGCCCCCCGAGGTGGAGGAGGACCTGGAGAGTCTGGATTTTGAGAACCCCAGCGACAGCGGCCCGGAACTGGACGATGACGACAGCGTCCTCAGCACCCCGAAACCAAAACTCAAGTAAGTGGGATCAGTGCGTCTTTTTGTGGATTCCTACATTTGATTATACAATAGTGTGTGCTTATTTTAAGTGTTTGCCTGCTTAATGGTTTGTTTGCCAATTTTCACCATCGGGTTTGGCTGATATATTAGTGCGTGGGATGACATTACATTACATTATATTCACGTAGCAGACACTCTTCTACAGAACAGCTTAGAAAACTGGAGAACATCTGTGTTGCTCCCAGGAATACAATACTGCTGCATCACCAAGAAGTCATAGAAGGCCCATTCATTATCAGAGTGGGGGAGCTCAGCCAAGCAGTCAGGCGCACATTACTGTGCACATTTTCCCCTCAGCGTCTTCGTTGTTTTAGTTGCGGTGTTGACGTCAGTCTGTGTGTGTGTGTGTGTGTGTGTGTTTTTGTCTGTGTGTGTGTGTGTGTGTGTGTGTGTGTCTGTGTGTGTGTGTGTGCACACGCGTATCTGTGCGTGCGTATGTTTGTCCCTGTGTGTTTGTCCCTGTGTCTGTCTGTCTGTCTGTCTGTGTCTGCGTGTATGTCTGTGTGTGTGTATGTCTGTGTTTCTGTGTGTGTGTGTGTGTGTGTGTGTGTGTGTGTGTCTGACGCAGGCCGTACTTCGAGGGCCTGTCTCTCTCCAGCTCCCAGACTGAGATCGGCAGTATCCACAGCACCCGAAGCCACCGGGAGCCACCCAGCCCCGTGAGTTCCCCCCCCGTCACATGACCAGGGTGCTTTAAATCGACCTCCAGCCTCCATGTTTCAAGCCTCCATTTCAGAGTGGCGTGCGTATTTCTCACAGCTGCGGCCCGTTGCCCGGCAACTCGAGCTGACCGCTTCTGTTCGTCCCACAGCTGGACCCCGACAAGGCCAAGAGCAGCGCGGCAAAGTTCCAGGTGGACGACATGTCCGACAACGTCTCATACGTGCGTACTCATGTCTCAGTCTCACCTCTGCCAGTGATCGGTCGCCATTTTGTTTTTCGTGTTGGGCTCTTGAGCCGTCCTCCCTGCCTTACCGCCCTGTGCTCTGTGCGCGGGGGCCGCAGGAGCAGCCGGAGGCCATGACCCCCACCACGGAGCTGGAGATGGACAACATGGACACCTTCCTGGAGAAGCTGCCCCCCAGTGGCAAAATGACCAAGACCGAGTCGCTCATCATCCCGTCCAACAGGTAGCCCCTTTACCCCCCCTCCTCCTCCTCCAACCTGCTCCTTCCTCTTACTCCAACTTCCACTTCTGCCCCTTTACACCCCTGACTTTGAGAGCCCACCTGTAGCCGAGTGGGTCAGGTGCTTGGCTGGGACCTGGAGTGTAAGTTGTTCAGGTCCCTGATCAAAAGAGAGGGAGATCAGTGCATATGCTTGGCCCTTGAGCATGACCCCCCCCCTTAACCCTGTATTGCTGCAGGGGGATTGGCCCCTGCTTAGTGTAACGTCAGTTAAATAACTGTATAGTATAGTTATATGACCCCCCCCCCCACCCCACGCTGGCCTCTCTCCCAAACAGACAGGAGCCCAAGCTGGCAGGCAGGAGAGGAAGGAGCACCTCACTCAAAGAGCGGCAGCCCAGCAGGCCGCAGAACGAGAGGGCGAACAGCCTGGACAACGAGCGCTCGCTCGACACGCGCTGCCACCTGCAGGTAGGGAGGAGAACTGCGGCCTCTGCACCCCCCCCCTCCTGCCTGTCGTCATGTTTGCGGGACAATTAAATGGTTTCCATGGTTTTATTTTTGTCACCCCCGCCAGATTCCACGGAAGACGGTCTACGACCAGCTTAATCACATCCTGGTGTCGGATGACCACCTCCCAGACAACATCATCCTCATCAACACCTCTGACTGGCAGGGACAGGTAAGGGGGGGGTAACCTGCTGTGACCGTCTCATTTCTGGGGGGGGTATGTAGGCATTACAGATCAGTATGTAGGCACTCAAAACAACAGGCCATAACGTTTTTTTCTGGTGCTTGGTGTTGACCTGTCCATCTCTCAAATTAAAGTTCAAAATGTTTTATTAGCATGAGAGGAAACAGCTTGTGTTGCCAAAGCACAGAAAATAACCTACACCATTGAACACACAATATATGGTGGCCTACCTAAATAGGCTCACTGGTTGTCCCTCTCTGTTTATGGCAAGATGTGATGTAATTTGCTGCAAGTTTGAGCCATTTTTTCCTCCTAATTAATAGGGGTGCTTTTTGTGGGCATTTAAGGTTTCAAATTTGGGGCATTTTTATTTTTAACTTTGGGTAGAAATTTCCCCTTAAGCTTTCTTTTCTCTCTCTCTCTCGTTCCCTTGTCTCTGGTCTCTCTCCCTCTCCGTCTCTCTCCCTCCCTCTCTCTCTCCCTCTCTCCCTCTCTCTTTCTCGGTCTCACTCTCACTCATTCCCTTGTCTCTGGTCTCTGTCTCTCTCCCTCTCTCTCTCTCTCTCTCTCTCTCCCTCCCTATCTGGTCTCTGGTCTCTGTCTCTCTCCCTCCCTCTCTCTCTTTCTCTCTCTCTCCGTCTCACTCTCTCTCTCCCTCTCTCTTTCCCTGTCTCTCTCTCCCTCCCTCTTTCTCCCTCTCTCTCTCTCTCTCCCCCTCTCCCTCTCTTTCTCTTTCTCTCCATCTCACTCTCTCTCCCTCTCCCCCTCTCCCTCCCTCTCTCGTCTCTCATCTCTGGTCTCTGGTCTGTGTCTCTCAGTACCTGTCAGACGTGCTGCAGAACCACCAGCTCCCCGTGGTGTGCACCTGCACCACCGCAGACATCCAGGCTGCCTTTAACACCATCGTGTCGCGCATCCAGCGATTGTAAGTCAAACGCACACTATTCGCCATCTCTCTCCACCCCGTTCTCCTTTATTTTCACCGCCATATTTCAGTTTACTCTCTCACTGTTTACTCCAACACTTTCCAAGGGCTTGGCTGTTGAAAATAATCTAACTGCAAATCCATAAAATAAAATAAAAAGATCATATTTCAGGTTCATTCCACTGTGGCTTTTGAAATGGGGTTATTGGGTAAAGGGAAAGGAATTATTGTCATATGCCCCTCTACCTCCTTTTATGACCCTATATATCTAGGTAATTGAAACACACCTAGGTATCTCATGTTTTACCAGGATGCCTGCTTACTGGATGTAGCTATAATATGTATGGCCACATAGTACGCTGGCCTGCTATAAAGACATTTATTTGGTATTTATTTGACTTATTTTCTTACTTATTGGTCTTCTGCTGCTGTAGCCAATCCACTTAAGAGGTTTGACGCCTTGTGTGTTCAGAGATGCTCTTCTGCATACCACTGTTGCATTTTCTTGCTTTGACCAGTCTGGCTCCCCTCCTCTGACCTCAAACTGCAGAGCTGGATGTTTTTTGTTTTTCACACCATTCTCCACCAACTCTAGAGACTGTCCCAGGAGATCAGCAGATACTCAAACCACCCTGTCTTGCACCCACAAAGATATATGAATTAATATATATAATATAATGTAATATATAATATATCTAAATATTTGCATTAACAAGCTGGTGTACAGGTCTACCTAATAAAATGCTCACTGAGTGCATTTAGTGCTAGTAATGTACTTGATGTATTGCATTAGTCTTTCGGACAGCGTAGACAGTGTTTTGTGAGGCGTCTGTACCCCTCTATTTCTCACTCTTCCCGTTTCCCGTCCCTCAGCTGTAACTGTAACTCCCAGACCCCCGTCCCGATCAAGATCGCCGTGGCAGGGGCGCAGCACTACCTCAGCGCGGTCCTGCGCCTCTTCGTCGACCACCTCTCGCACAAAACCCCCGACTGGCTGGGGTACATGCGGTTCCTGATCATCCCGCTCGGTGAGCGAGGAGTCGGACGGAGGTTTCCGGATTGTTTCCGTGAAGTGCTCCTAACATCCATCGACATATTCAACTTTTTTTTTTCCTGTTTGGCACAAAAGTTAGCTAATGTTAGCTTACGGCTTGAAAAGGTGCACGGCAAACAGAAACAGCCGCTGATGAGGGAAAACGCTGAGAGAGCAGAAGTTGACGGTTATTTGGCTGTTATAATACACTTTAATCAATGCAATATTTGTTCTTACCTTTAAAAATAAATCACAGGCAAGCAACAAATCAGCTAGCTGGCATTGTTAGAACTAAGTGTCATCTGTTTGCATTAAAAAGGTGTTGGTGGCTAAACGGAAGGTTCATTAAAAATCGTTCTGTTTGCTGCATACATAGTTTGCCACAAACGTTTGCAGCCTTCAATGCACGTCTGCTCACAGCCCTGTCGTTGCGTTCAGGTTCCCACCCGGTGTCTAAGTATCTGGGCACCATTGACTACCGGTACAACAGCCTGTTCCAGGACGCTGCCTGGAGAGACCTCTTCCACAAGCCAGACGCTCCAGTCGTGGGTAAGAACAGAGCCGACCGCTGCTGTGTCACTCCCCGTGTTCCGAGTCGGGATCAAAACTTCCGCCAGTGCGAGAGTATGTTGTTATTTAATGCTCTGTGTTCATTTTCAGCTTGATTTAGCAGCGCAAATAATAAGCATATGCTTGTGGTGTGATGATACAAAGTTTTCGTGATTTATTTATGATTAGGAACGTGTTTTGAAATATAGACTTTACATGTCCTTGAATCCAAAAAAAAAAAAAAAAGTACTTCTGGAATGAAGCCATGCTTATGGAATGGTTCTAGTGTACTTCTAGAATGAACCCTTGCTGGACAATATTCCTATGTATGTAGTTCTAGGACGAAGTCATACTGAGGAAGAGTCAAACATTCTAGATTGAAGCAATACTGGAGAATGTCTAGATGAACGTGTGAACGTGGCACTGAATAGATGAGTTCCTGGCACTCCCCCCTGTATGTCCCCTGCAGTTCAGGAGAGTCCCGATGTGGTTTCCCGGGTGACGCAGTACATGGTGGGAGCCAATGGGGCACATCAGCTGCCCATTGCTGAGGCCATGCTCACTTACAAACAAAAGAGGTAAGGCCACAACATCGAAAATATCTTAACACTTTGATTGGTCAGTGTAATAGTAGCGTATAGCAGCCGCATTTAGTTAACGTCAACCCGGAAAGTTTTCTTCAAGCACAGTGCACAATCCTTTCTAATACCAGTTAAACTACATAAGTTCTGGTCTTGTGAATAGATCCTGACACCCCGGGGGATGGATTAAGATCATAGCTTTGGTGCAAGTGGAAGATAAAGGGTTCCTTAGCCGCTATCAGTCTCATTCTTACTTTTTACAGGGAATTAACTGCTAGGCAAAGGCTCTGATCCTACAAGGCTTTATTGAACAGCTGGCTCTAAAGGTACTCGCTGTCAGTATTAGCTGCTAGAACAGATTCTAGAGGACGTCTAGCCGTGCCTGTGCTGTGCATTTCGATGTACCGTGCGTTTCCGTCCTTTAGAGTGCAATGTATCAGCGTCATAAGAGTGGGCGTCCACCAGGGGCCAGACCTGGGTCAAATTCGTAATTGTTTTGGATTCAAATACTTCCCCTACACGTCACTGAGCTTGTCTGCTGGCGGACTGGAACATGTGGAATACTGTCAAAGAGGGCAAACCCCAGCCCTCTGGCCCTCTCGGTTGGCAAGATTAATCGAACACGGGAAAGTGTTTGAATCCAAGACGATTACGAATTTGACCCAGGTCTGCCAGGGACACACACTTGATTCTGCGTGATGAATATGCCTGTCGGACTCGTGGACGCTGGGAGAACAGCTGTTTAACTGAGACGTAGGCCTCACTGTCTGCCCATCTCGTGTGTGAATAACACCTGTGTTTCCTGTTTGTTCTATTTATTTATTTATTTGCTTTCTTTGAAGGAAAAAGAGCTTTCATTTTGATTTTGCAGTAAGGTATTGTGGTCTGCTTGAGTCTTGTGTCCTTCTTGGGTGATTCGATTTGCTTTTGTCTGTCAGACTCGTCCTCTGTCCGGGCAGCCTTTACCAGCCTGCTGTACCAGTGCCTGGTGTTCAGAGCGAACCCCCTCACCTTCCAGCACCCCAAAATCCAAACCCATCGCCATCTCCTAACCTTGCACCACAAGGTCATAGACCAGGGACACTGAAAACAGGCAGTCCAGGCCAGTTGAGCTCCCTCTGTGACTGATTTAGACCTGTGAGTGGGATCTCTGGCCAAATAGTGACATCAATCATTCAGTCAATTCACCGTCAGGTAGATAAGACAGCCGCCAGTACTGCTGGCCACAAGGGGCTGGTTTGAGTGGCTCTTGCTTTATTGTCCATCAGATTTCCACACGTTTCCCTCGGAAATGCCTGGAAAATCCCCAGATGGGACGGAGTATACCACACCGTCCAGAGACAGCACAGGGAATTAAGAGTCTGTATTAACCCTCTTGAACAGTAGGTTTTTTTTGTTTTTGTTTTTGGGAATGCTTTCTTCCAAAATTCCAAAGTCGGCGTTCTAGAACTCCCATTGCTTTCAGTTTACCAGCAGTGATTGTTACATCAGCGTTAGAATGTTCTGTTGAGAAACATTCTAATCACGTTTGCCATCCGACACCTTGAAGGGTGAAAAGCCTTTAGAGTGTCTGTAGTGAATTCCTATTCTGAACTGTCAACTGGCAAAGTTGCAGCTTGTGCCAATTTGAAGGTCAGACACATAATTGGGAACAGCACAAACATATTTTGTTAGTGTATCCAGTAAAGACATTGGAGCATAGTTCTGTTCACTGTGGAGCGCCAGTCGGTATTGGGTCGGGTGCAGAAGTCACACACAGTGATGCATTTGAATTTTACCACCAGGGTGGGGTAAAGGCTGGCCGCTCTGCCCTTTCCCCTGGTTTGTAGTCCCGCTTTAGGCTTCAATTCCTGTGTGCTGAGGGCTGCTTGTGTCTACTTCAAATGTATCATTTCAGATGTTACATTTCCATCCGAGCTGGAATATGGGGAATTCTACAGTTGTATATTGTATATACATGCGCAGTGTGAGCTGTAGGCATGCTATATGTGCATTTATTAAAATTAAAGTTTATCTTAGAGCTGCGTTGGTGCATGGCTAATGTAACGGACCTTGATGCAGGCATCAGTTCGGAAACCGAGGACCGGGGTTCGATTTCCCGGCCTTGCCAAAGCTGAGTTTGGCCGTGGAGCGGCATAATTGGCTCGCCGCTCCGTGGGCGGGGGGGGGGAGGACTCAGCGAGGCGGGTTTAGTGAGCTGGACGCATACCACAGCGCCCCGGGCCCCTCGGAGTCACGGTCACGGGCGGGACGGTCCGGCCTGGAGAAGGCCTGTCGTTCTCAGGATCACCTGATCCATCCGGGCCGACACTACCCCCAGGGAGGCTGGGTATCCCTAGCTAACGCACGGGCAGCTGGAATAGACGGGGCACAATTGGCTACTAAATTGGGAAAAATTAAAAAAATCTAGGAAAAAAAAAAAAAGTTTAATTTCATGTATACAACATACAAAGGTTGGACATATGTGCAGACATACCTCGATATGAAACACGTGTGCATATGTACACAATGGTATTTCCATATCCATTTTGGTTTCTTACATCATAGACATATGAGGTGTTTATATTTGAGTCGACCTCAGCCGACACACACTGGTATGCGCAGTCTGGTGTCCGGCTGCGCAGTCTGGTGTCTGGCCTGGGCAGTCTGGTGTCTGGCCTGGGCTGGGTTCCATCCAGCTGCCCAGTCTGGTGTCCGGCTTGAGCTGGGTTCTGTCCGGCTGCGCAGTCTGGCCTGGGCGAAATGACACACGTCTGCGCAGTCGGGCTTGAGCTGCGTAGTGCGCTCGGGGCTGTCTCTCTCTCTCTTTCCCTCTCCCTCTCTCCCTCTCTCCCTCTCTCTCTCTCTCTCTCTCTCTCTCTCTCTCTCTGCTGCTGCTCGGGGAATGGTGGCGATTTTCTTTTCAGCTGGTGCTCTGATCTATGGACCCTTCAGATATGTGCATCTTGCCCATGGCTTGCGGGCTTGCGGGGGTGCGGGGTGGTGGAGGGGGTGTGGCTGAAAGCCCATGGCTATGCCTGCATGTCCTGCTTTTGCTTCTTGGTCTCCAATCAGGTGGGGGGTGGGCGGTTAAATCACTGGTTCCTAAAACAACACCTGGTGTTCAGGAAATGCATTATACTGTGTGTGCGTTTTATTTCATCTTTTGCCAAATACCAGGTAGAATTTTACAGCGTGTTTGTAGCACCGTGTTAATATGGAACATAACAGTGACAAGAGTTTTGAAAGGTTTTACATCATGTGGATGTGTGCAAGTGGGTGATGTAGCACGTGCAATCCTGCATTCAACTGTATTGCATTAAAAAAAAGAAGAAGGAAAAAAAAGTCACATTCTAAAGGGATTGTTTTGGGACCTCTGATTCACGAAAATCAAAGCGAGGCTAGTCGAAACTTTGACCCTTTCACATATCACAAATCACCATGGTAACTGTTCTCAGCTACATTTGAGGGGGCGGGGGGGCAATCATCTGGTTTTTAACATGGTTGGTGGGTCAAAGTTTCAGTCTAATCTGACCCCTTGTGACCCCAGGATCTGTACTTGATTTAATGATCATCTGATTTTTGTGTTTTTTGCATGCGTTTGCAAAGGCCGGCCAGAGTGTTAGAATAACATCTGCAGTCATTACATTACATTACATTAATGGCATTTGGCAGACGTTCTTATCCAGAGCGACGTACAGTTGATTTGGACTAAGCTGGGGACAATCCTCCCCTGGAACAATTAATGGGTTAATGGCCTTGCTCAAGGGCCCAACGGCTGTGCGGATCTTATTGTGAGGATCGAACCACCGACCTTGCGGGTCCCAGTCACGCACCTTAACCACTACGCCCCTGGAGTCCCACTCGTTCTGTCCGCGAGGACTTTCAGAGACACGTCATTCCTTCACACAGCCAGTTAAATGATTCTAAGCATTTAGTGTTCGTTACAAAAAGTCTAATCAAAATTCAATGAACTAGCAGTCCACTCTAATGTGTATGTGACAATTATATCAGGAGAACGACATCGAATAGAGTAATGATAATGTACAGCGATCACTACTGGGCAAACACAGGAGCAACACTTTTTAAGCCTTGAGTCTCACACCCACACCTCCCCTGCACACACTTTAACTATCTTGTGGTGCCAGAACAGTAAAACTGCGTTTGCCAGACTTAAGGAGGGTCGTCCTTCCCAGAAGTTCAGTCCTCCATCAGCCACATTGATCGTAACACTTGAGAACTCTCTAACACTCTGGCCAAAGGCTTCCGTTCCGAAGTGTGGAAAGGTTGGGGGTGTGATTCTCACTTTCGTGCTCTGCCCCCCCCCCCCCCCCCCCCTCTCTGCTCCTGGGACCCTGTCCCTGCACAGCCCTGATGAGGACTCCTGCCAAAAGTTCATCCCTTTCATCGGGGTAAGTGAGCCCCCGCTGACCCTACTGCATGCCCCGTGAACTAAAGGTTTTTAGGTTTGATTCCCTGTAACTTGATTCCCAGAAACTAAGGACACGTTGACCTCGTTGTCCTCCAGACATGGGCAGTGTGTGATTGGTGGTGAGTCTACAGTGTGGAAAATAGTCAGAATAGGGGGGTCATGTGAATCCGAGGAGTTTGGGGGTTTTGGAGTTGGGGAGCAGAGGTGGAGTTTGGGGCCTTTGAGGTTGGGGAGCAGAGGAGTTGGGGGGGGTCGGGAAAATCACAAAATATTGGGGAATATATACAGTACTGTGCAGAAGTCTGAGGCACACTAGACTTTATTATATATGTTTTTTTTGTGTGTGTGTGTGTTAGAATAAAAGAACACATTTGAGATTTCCAAATATTCATTTTCCAAAAGACTTAATTTTACAGACATTTTTGTATTTAATATTTATAATAATATTGTATTTGTATTTAATTTAAAAGTTACATATTACTGTAAGTAATTGACTACGTTTTACATAAAAACTTGATCAAGACTGTCTGAGATCAGAAGCAAGGAGCCAACCAAAGTCTGCAGAAGAACTGTGGTCCAGTTCTCCAACATGCTTGGAACAACCTCCCTGCTGATTGTCTTAGCCAACGCTGTCCTGCAGTTCCCTATCTCAGAGAAGTGATGCAGTTTTAACACCGAAGGGTGGTCACAAAAAATATTGATTTGATTCAGTTTTTAACTATTCTGCCAAATTACTAAAATGTCATGTAAAATGTATTGTATGTTTATTTAGGACCTTTCATTAAATTATTTTTGAAAGAATCTTATCTGTACAGAATGTTATACAGGTGCCTAAGACTTTTGCACAGTACTGTATTTTTTAATAAGATGGTGCACAGGCTGGCTTTCTAACCACCTCGTATCTGACCCTTCCCCAGGTGGTGAAAGTGGGCATCGTGGAGCAGTCGTCTGCTACCTCAGGTGCGTGCAGCTGTAATAGATTACAGGAGTCTGTTATAAGCTTGTTTCTGTTGGAATTAATTATATTGTAAAATGAAGCCATCAATGTCCTTTTGTTGAAATTACTTTGGTACACTTAAGTTAGCGGAGCTGATCACAAATGTGTTGAAATTTCATATCGGCCAATGTATGAGGCTACAGCATGGTTTTTTCTTAACATCCTACTCTAGTCATTAGTCACAGGTTTTCTTTCCACACCAAACAGAATGACCTCAGTGGTCATTTTCTCAACATACTATTTTTTAGTTTTTAGTCTAATATGGGTTAATCATTATTAAAAGCTAACCAATTATAGAAAAGTACTCTAATGATGGAATAATGTTGGTAGCTCATAATAGCAGAGTATTTCATAATGACCATCTCTTCTTCTTTCTCTCCTCTATCCCTCCCTCCCTCCAGGGGACTCTGATGATGCAGCTCCAGTAGGAACAGGCCTTCTCTCCTCCACCCCTCCGCAGGTGTCCCCCGCCCTGAAAGAGGCTTCCCCGACCCCACCCTCCTCCCCGTCTGTCAACACCAGCTTCAGCTCATACAGGTGTGCTGCCCCGCCAACACACTCACACACTCACACACTGAGGCTGAAACTACTCATACAGGTGTGCTGTCCCACCAACACACTCACACACTGAGGCTGAAACTACTCATACAGGTGTGCTGTCCCACCAACACACTCACACACTGAGGCTGAAACTACTCATACAGGTGTGCTGTCCCACTAACACACTCACACATTGAGGCTGAAACTACTCATACAGGTGTGCTGTTCCACCAACACACTCACACACTGACTACACTGAGGCTGAAACTACTCATACAGGTGTGCTGTCCCAACACCAACACACACACTGAGGCTGGAACTACTCATACAGGTGTGCTGTTCCACCCACACACTGACTACACTGAGGCTGAAACTACTCATACAGGTATGCTGTTCCACTCAACACACTCACACACTGAGGCTGAAACTACTCATACAGGTGTGCTGTCCCACCAACACACTCACACACTGAGGCTGAAACTACTCATGCAGGTATGCTGTTCAACACAACACACTCACACACTGACTACAGTGAGGCTGAAATTATCAGCATTGTGTGTGTGTGTGTGTGTGTGTGTGTGTGTGTGTGTGTGTGTGTGGGTGTGGGTGTATAATTAGGTAAATATAGGTGAATAGTGTTCAATTCATTCACTGGGAGCCTATATAAATAGTCCACATGCGATTATAGTTATAATATTGCTATATAGCCTAAAACCAGCTTGACACAGGATGCAGAGCATCTAATAAAATGAAGAGGACTGTCTAAAAGAGGGCAATAAAATACATCCTTACCAAAGCAACATTTCAGAACTGAATGAGCGCACTTATCCCTGGTTTATGGGTATGCACTTTGCACTTTGTTGTACATCGCTCTGGATAAGAATGTCTGCCAAATACCATTAATGTAATGTAATTAATGAATGTCTCACTGTATGTTGCTCCCCTCTCCCCCTCTTGTGTGGGTGCAGTTCCCCGGGAGGCAGCCAGGGGGAGCTGATGGGCCTGCAGGTGGATTACTGGGCGGCCCCGCTGGACAGGAAGAGGGACGTAGAGAAGCGGGACTCGTCCTCCAAGAACACGCTCAAGTGCACCTTCCGCTCCCTGCAGGTCAGCCGGCTGCCCCTGGGCGGGCCGGACTACAGCACCCAGCCCACCATGTCCATGACCGTGGTCACAAAAGAGAAGAATAAGAAGGGTGAGGAGGCCTCGCTCTCCTTACCACAGCCTCTCCCTCACTCTCTCACTCCCTCTCTCTTTCTGCCTCTCTTTCTCTAGCCCATTTAACCTTTTCTCGCCCTCCTTTTCTCTCCCCATGTCTCTCTGTCCCTCTCCCTCCCTCCCTTCCTCCCTCTCTCTTTCTCTTTCTTTCTCTTTCCCTCTCTCTACTGATCTGATGACTTCTTCCTTCCTCTCCTCCTCAGTCATGTTTCTGCCAAAGAAAACAAAGGACAAGGAGGTGGAGTCTAAAAGTCAGGTGATCGAGGGAATCAGCCGACTTATCTGCACTGCCAAGCACCAGCAGACCATGCTGAGGGGTGAGACGTGCTATTGCACATGCTATACCATCTTATACTATACCACCTCAATGCACATGCTATACCATCTTATACTATACCACCTCAATGCACATGCTATACCATCTTATAATATACCACCTTAATACACATTCTATATGACTTCATGCTATACCACCTTGATCCACATGCTATACCATCGTATACTATACCACCTCAATGCACATGCTATACCATCTTATACTATACCACCTCGATACACATGCTATACCACCTCGATACACATGCTATACCATCTTATACTATTCCACCTCAATACACATGCTATACCATCTTATACTATACCACCTCGATACACATGCTATACCATCTTATACTATACCACCTCGATGCACATGCGATACCATCTTATACTATACCACCTCGATGCACATGCTATACCATCTTATACTATACCACCTTGATACACATGCTATACCATCTTATGCTATACCACCTCGATACACATGCTATACCATCTTATACTATGCCACCTCGATACACGTGCTATACCATCTTATGCTATACGACCTCAATACACATTCTATATCACTTCATGCTATACCACCTTGATCCACATGCTATACCATCTTATACTATACCACCTCAACACACATGCTATATCATCTTATACTATACCACCTCAACACACATGCTATACCATCTTATACTATACCACCTCAACACACATGCTATACCATCTTATACTATACCACCTCAACACACATGCTATACCCCCTAATGCACATGCTACACCACCTCAATGCACATGCTATACCACCTTAGTGCACATGCTATATCACTTCATGCTATACCAACTTAATGTGCATGCTGTACCACCTTGATTCACTGTTCCACCCAAAGTACCACTGTCTGACAGGTATTTGGAAGGACTTGGAATACCAAAAACTACAAATATTAAATGATTTGTATAGAACAACACGGTAAACTCCTGTGTAACCATGACAACCCAGTTTAAATGTTAATGTCACTTATCACCAATTGACATTGATGGCCTGGTGTAATGGCAACTTTTTCACAAGTGCAGTACACTGACGCTGTGTGTCACTGGTTCTCCCCTGTTCTGTGTGATTGGCTGTCTTATTTCCTGCACTCGGAGGGCGAGAGAAAAAATGGGAACAAAATGTTTGCTGAATAAAGAATTTATTTTTTACCAGTTTATCTAACCTTTTCACCTAACCGCCTCCACCTGGGCCCATTGAGTTTGCATGTACTGAAGTTCACTGCTATGTAGCAGGTGCTTTTGATGGCGGTCTCCGCAAGAGAGGTGTGAATATTACTCACATAACAGCGGGTGTTTTCGACTGCAGCTGGAAAGAAAGCGCTGGTTTGAAAATATATCCGCAGAAAAAAACCCCTGAAAATTACAAGAACATTCACAAGAACAGCGCGGTTAATGACTAATTCTGTGTGGAAATGGAGAGGACCCGTTCAGCCGTGTGCTTTCATCTCATTAGTGCTAAAATAGCTTCCATGAACACCACATTGTCATCGTTTTCATACTCAAATGAACAAAAACTAGACATCTCATTTGATGTCGGTTTCATTCTTGTAATGAATGACCTTTATCTTTATGTTGTTAACAGTGCAACAGTTCATTTTTCTTTAAAGAAAATGAGCATGTCTAAATCGCTAATTACATTACATTACATTGCATTACATGGCATTTAGCAGACGCTCTTATCCAATTAATAACAATATTACCTTAAATTACCTCTGTTTGCCTATTGATGTACAGTTCACTTTCCACATATATTTTTACCCATTATCCTAGACACAGCAATGGTTGGCTGGGATTGCTGGCATTTCCATACCTGTGCATTTACTTTCAGTCACTAAAACAGCCTGTTCTTGGTAAAGCTCATAAGAGGCGCTGGAGAATGGACACGTGAAACTGGATACTGGAGTGTTATTGGTGCTTGAACGTCGTCTTCTGGATACCAGGACCTAAAATAAAACCCTGGAAATGTGTACAATATTGGACCATTAATGGCTTTTCCCTTCTTTCTTTTTTTCTGGTTATCGATGGTCGGTAGGGCAGATGAGTGACTGTGTTTGTGTTGTGTCTCTTTCACAGTGCTTATCGACGGTCGACAGGGCAGATGACTGTGTTTGTCTTGTGTCTTTCTCACACAGTGCTTCTCGATGGTCGACAGGATTGAGGACTGACTGTGTTTGTGTTGTGTCGCACAGTGCTTTCTCGATGGTCGACAGGATTGAGGACTGACTGTTTGTGTTGTGTCTTTCCCTCACAGTGCTCATCGACGGAGTGGAGTGGAATGATGTTAAGTTTTTCCAGCTGGCCGCGCAGTGGTCCTCTCACGTCAAGCACTTCCCCATCGGCATATTCGGACACTCGAAAGGCCCCTACTAACACCCCTCTGAGGGCCCTCGTCTGTGGAACTGTGGACAGCCCTCCTGCGTGCCAATAGCCTTGAGTCTCCCCTACGCCCGCCTCCTGTGGTCCTCCTGCCCCTCCCCCTCCCCTTCTCATAATTTAAGACCCCCCCCACCCCCCTTCCCTAATCCTGTTGATTTCCATTTGTGTTGTTTTTTTTTTAAACAAGATTTTGTAAGACTTCGAGGAGGTGGAGCAGTCCAGGGGAGATTTTTTTCTGTTTGTTTGTTTCCTTGCTCAATCCCGCCCCTCCTCCCTTGTGCTTTTTAAAAACCTCCCTGCTGACTTTTTATAGACTTTTTGAAAGATGAAAAAAAAAAAAAAAAACCTAATGAAAATAATCATTTGAAATGATTAAATTAACCCCTAACCTGCAAGTGCTCAGGCTTTTTGGCTGCCTCACTGTGTCGTCCTCCGGTGAATTTTAACTGTCAAGCACTTGGCCTCGCGTCAGCTAACGAGATAACAAGCCCCCATTCGCGTTCGACCATTTCCTAACCAAACACCATTTGTAGGTTGCACTGACCTCAGCACAAGCAAGGGCACAGATTCTCCGTCCTTTGAGTTTAAATATCCGGAAGATTGGGCTTCAGGAATTTTCAGGTGGAATTGCTTTTGGTTCTCTCGAATCCCCGGTACCCCCGATACCCGCTTCAGTGTTTAGAAGAGCCTCTAATCCCTCGCCGTAAAAAGCTCCATACCTTTTCAGCGGACTTGCATCTCTGTGGAGCCTCACTGCATTCATCTGAAGGAGACTGAGTTGTGCAATAAACTGTAAATAAAATGAACATGCTCCTTACCACTGAGCTGGCAGGTGTGCTCCTGTACCGATGCCGCTCCACAGCGCCCCTCTGAGTGTGTCTGCCTCTCTGTGTGTGATGGGGGTGGGGGGGGGTTTGGGAAAGATGATGGGGGGTGGGTTTTGGGTGGGAATGTGAGTTGGGTGGTACGCTGGATGAACCATCCGTGATGCGTTTGAGAGTATTACCAAATCACATGCCGTATGTGCAGTTCTCTCTTTCTGTTGGTCTGTCCATCTTTCTCCTCCCTCTTTTTCAGTCCATCTTTAACCTCCCCCCCGCCGCCATTTTGTTTCAGATCAGTGTTTGATTTACACTGGCCCTAATGGCTGCCAGTAGAATAAACAGGGCCCAATCACAAGGGTCCCTGCACTACAGTCCATTTTGTTTTGATATACCAGTACACCAGAGAGGTGTACCCAAGATAAAAGCACCTTTGTAACCGTTTGACACTAAGCCCTGTTAAACATAATCAGATTTACCAACCCCCCCCCCCCCCCCCCCGTCTTAAACCGTGTCATTTCTTTTTGGACACTTTGTACACAAGAAAGGTACCTAAGATTAAGCACTTTTGTAACCCATTTGACACTAAGCCCATTTAAAATAACGTGTAATGAACAAATTTCCTTTATTAACCCATATAATTTATTTTTGGACACTTTAATTCCTTGTCTCCCCCCAACCCACTGAATAGTGTAGATTCTGTACTGTATATAGAGAGGGGCCATCGCATTGCAGGAGTGGATGGCACAAAGAGAACTGTGGTCTCTGCACATCTTTATGTAATGGTAACAAGTTTATCTGTCACTCCAAATGCACTCTTAAGACTGCAAGTTAATCAAACTCATTTAAAGTTTCCTTCATTTGCTTATTCCGTGACAGTAGAAGGTCTAATATAAAAGGTTGAGTAAAACAACTTGCCCTGTGATTTGATGACCTGGAGAATGGCAGTAGTCTTGGACTTGAAACCCATTACCTGTGACAGAAGTGGGGTGACATTTGCAAGATCGAGCCATGAGAATTATGAGAACTAATTTCATTTCATTACATTGCACACAGACCGTTTTCCAACTATCCTACCAGAACACAAACACTTAGCAAAAGTGCAAAGGCAAAAAACAGTGGCCGTCATGTGATCTGTACTCTTGCCTGAATTGGATAGAGGAAATCACAGGAAGTGTGATTGGCTCCAAGTTCATTTTTCGTGTTTGTGTCATTTTAGTATCGTCAGTATTGACCTCTAGTGTGGTGTTTAACCTGAAAGAAGGGGGAACAGGCCAGCATTGTCTTCTACCCTGCCTTCATAAAAAGCTCAAAAGAAAAACCCCAGGAAAGGCTACCGAGGTTGTTTTGAGAATCTGAATGTTGTTTAAAAAAAGTGTGCTTTGTAATTGTGACAAAGAAAACCCCAAAGAACACAATTTATTTCTAAATTGGTTCCACTATGAGTATTTTCAAAATCATTTGTGTCATTTTGTTCCTACAGATCTCTGTAACAAGTTGTTCTGTTCTCCTGTGGGATGATGGGGTGTTGTTATTGGATGGTTTCCCTGAGGGAAAAATGTAATTTGCAAAATACTACCACTGTAATCCCTTAATTGGGAATAATAAACTAGACACACTAAAAAATGTGCTTTGATGTTTTATTAAATGATGATACAAGGACATCATTGTGACCAGAATAACAAACCGAACTAATTTAACATTTTATTGTATCACTTCAAGATATGGTGTAATAAAGAGAAACTTCAAAAGGTAAGTTGGGTGGCTGTAGCCTCATGATTAGAGCGCTAGGATTACAGTGGCGAGGTTGTATTTGATGTTTGATTTCCAGCGAGGGTACTGCCATTGTACACTTGAGCGATCGATGCATTTCATCTGAATTTCTTCAGTGTGTGTTCTCTGTATAAACTGGGTGTGAAGAAAAATAATAAAATGACAGTTGTGTATATTGTTCAGGATAAGAGCCTCTACGAATTGCCTGCACGATTAAACGGTTGCATGCACTAGCTGAGTGAATACCTCATGAGGATGCAACAATATGTCAAACTACCTGATTGAGCATTCGTGTGCACTATTATCTTAACTTTATAATCACATATAATAAACATGCATTGTGCTGGTGATTGATCGGTTTGTTTCATACTATGAACGTGACACTTTTGTATTAATCTGATCAGGTGCAATGTGTTATTACAGTATAAGCGGTCGCAAATCATGTACCACAAATCTTCAGTGACTTCGTCTGGGTCAGCTGGGCTGGTGATGTCGGCAACGGAGGAGGAGGTTTCGTGTAGAGCAGGAAGCGACGCGTGTAGAGTGTGAAATGCAAACAAAATCGTCGCTACATTGGGGGCTATTTTCCTCCTCTCCCACGATGTAGTCATTAATAAAACGGTCACGAAGAAAACTTTAACGTCGTCTACACTCGGACAGACACCACGTATGATTGTGACACTGCGGATATTGTAAGCAAGGGGCAGTTAGCGAGCTGGCTACGACGAACAGCCAAAGAAATATGAAAGAGGCGAAGGGTTGCGGTATGCGTTCTTCCGTGGGGTTCCTGTCCCGGCGAAAGATCACCGGGCACCCCCTAATGAAGGAGGAATTTCAAAGGCTCAGACTGGCCGGGTGCACGAGTCTTTATAAGAAAGATATGCTGGGGCATTTTGGATGCGTTAATGCAATAGAGTTTTCCAACAATGGAGGAGAATGGCTGGTGTCCGGTAGGTTGGCATGTCTTCCGTTTTCCCCCTTCGTGCAATATTGTTATTCACAGCTAGCTAATGTCGTATGGAATTGATTGACGTTACGGTAATCGATATCCTTTTCGAAGTATCAAAATCTGACGGTACAACTGTGTACGTGGTTTACCTAATCATACACATTGAATAATATCTTGCTAACTTGTCTGCTCACTATAACCATATCTTAATAATTGTATAGGCCGTGTAACGTTAGCCAGATAGCCTACTGGCGACTTAGCTCGCTAGCTGTCTGAATACAGAATGGCCAACTAGATGGCTAGCTATAGCTAATTGATTAGCTAATGGCTGTCTTGGGAGATCAGGTCTTTCATGCACTTTGCATCCACATTTAATGTAGCTATACATGTATTGCGTATGTGTTATCCAAGGTCGCTAGCTACATGTTGTGCTATCTACACTTCTTCACTAGTTTTCTGGCAAATATCATACAGCCATACGCAGTTAAACGCCGATTAGCTAACTGGCGTGCTGGATAAGGCACTAACGTTATCCCCATCTGCAAGTTGTATTCTGCCTAACTCGCTTGTGTAGCAAGAAGCTAACGCTACCCTGAACTCCAGGACAAAACTTAAGTTGAATAACGTCACATTGATATTGTCAAACTATTTGCTAAGTTGGCTAACACTATTTTACTGAGCTGTTAAATTTAATTTACACGTTATGTAGTATGGAAATAAGATTGTTGATACTAGCTAGGTGTCAACTTAACTAGCGAGCTAGCTAACGTTAATATAGGCCAGGAGCAACTTTTTGAATATCGATCTCAAACGTCAGTTGGCAGTCAGCAATTAAAAGTCATTTAAAGTAAACTTGCTGCGTAGCTAGTAGAAATACGGACAATGTTCGACTAATGTTAGCTAGTTAGCTAACCTAACCAGCGAGCTCGACGTTAGTCTACTGCTGCTGCGTATGTTGGAAAATGTGGCGACAGACATACGTTAGCTAGCTGTCCAAGTGCTTAGCTTGCTCACGTGAAGTAGATGACATGTTTTTTAATGCTTTGCTTGGATGATTATTTCCATCAAGGGGTCCATTTTATTGACGAATGCGGTAGCTAACGGTACCATGGCATTTGCTAGACAAGCTGAAATGGACAAAATTTGTCAGACAAAAAACAATTTGCTAAAGGCTTGTAACGTCAGTTGATTTATAGAAAAAGCTTAACGTTGGATCAGGAAGCAGTTGTCCATATTAATAGAGAATACTCCCTATGCATATTAAAACTTAAGGTAGCTAACGTTTGCGGTGTCATTGTGTTACCGAAATTTCCCATTAGGTTGACATGTCATTGTTTACAATAAACCAAGGCGGTTTGGCATTTCACCAACAAACTAGCTCGATTACACTGTGTCAAGTTTAGACACCACCTGCTTGTGCTCATATAAATGTGGGAATATGTTTTGTATGGTTTATATGCAGACTAACCCCAACATTACTTGTCTTTTTATGGGGACGCAAACGCAACAAGGGCCACTATAGAAGAAGCATTCGTCTATCGTCCATATATGGAACGTCGAAACGGGGTCGATCGGAATGTGGCTGTGACCTGTGTTTGACCCGGAAGTATTGTCTTCTGTATGTTGTGTAGGAGGGGATGACCGCAGGGTGTTGCTCTGGCACATGGAAAAAGCCATCCATTCACGAGCCAAACCTCTAAAACTGAAGGGAGAACATCTGTCCAACATCTTCTGCCTGGCCTTTGACAGCACAAACAAGCGCGTCTTCTCTGGTGGTATGTCTTCAGTTCCTTATCAATGACCACCATTAATCATCAGCGAAGGTAGATTAGGCAGTGATGAATCATGACAGTGGTCTCTTACTCTTGCGTGCTATTTTATATTTCCTGCATGCCTGCCTGCCTGACTGGTTTATACACAAATGGTACAGGTGCTGCTTGTCTTTTGATATGTTTGTCTTTTCCTTCAAGGTAACGATGAACAGGTCATTCTCCATGATGTGGAGAGGTAAGCGATTGCCATCTTGTAAAAGCATTCCGATCATGCTTTATTGCAATTACTACCAACAATAATACTATAACGATAGGGAGAAAATGGTTTATGTTATGCCTTTCCTAGGGGCGAGACGCTGAACGTGTTCTTGCACGACGACGCGGTCTACGGCCTGTCTGTGAGCCCTGTCAACGACAACGTGTTCGCAAGCTCCTCGGACGACGGCCGGGTTCTCATCTGGGACACCCGCGAGCCCCCGCACGGAGGTACACGAGACAGACACAAGTGCACCTTCTAGGGCACAAGCGCACCTTCTGGGGCACATTGGCTCAGGTGGTGAGAGCGGTCAGGAGGGTTGCCGGTTCGAACCCACCCTGGGTGTGTCGGAAGTGTCCCTGAGCAAGACGCCTAACCCACAAATGCACCTGATAAGCTGATTAGTGCCTTCCATGACAGCCAGTTGCCATTGGTGTGTATGAATGGGTGAAAGAGAAGCATCAATTGTACAGCGCTTTGGATAAAGGCGCTATATAAATGCCAACCATTGAGCATTTTGCAATTAAGACTTTGTAGAATTGTATTGTGTACTCTACTTCCTTTGTAGGTCCTAGAGTTGGAAAGCAATGCTCTCACAATGCATGGCGAGGCTAAATAGGGGTGCTAACCCAACTGTGTGTAAGATTGCTACATTTGACTACTGTTTCGAAGATGTCAGGCAAAAACATCAAAGTTAGGTGTTCCTCTTATGCAGTTTTGCAGTTTTGTATTTAATTATAGTGCATGTCATTCTTTATCTGCAATGGTCATCCCTGACAAGGGCTGCAAGCAAAGGCATCGTCATTTCTAAACTTAGCAAAGCTGATGAAGAACATTCAAGCCAAACCTGGTGTCAATTTCTGTTTGTATGATTTTATAACTCTCAAAGTTAGCTCAAACAGCTATTTTCGCAATGGGGATATGTTGTCACCTTTATAAACGCAGCGAGATGCCTCTTGCAGATGCACACTAACTGGAAAAACAGGAGTATTTTCTGAAGTTTTATCAATGGGTGTGTTTTTCTCCAGCACTGGAAAATCCAGGTTTCCGAAAGTAAAAGTATTTTGTTCCAATCACCTGAACTTACAGGGAGTAGAACTAAGAAGTAAAATCAGCTGGCTGAGGTCATGGGTGGAAGGAACACATAGGAGGACTTTTACTTTCTGACCCCTGGACTTTCGACCTTCCTGCCACCAGCAACACAATGCTTCTCTCATTTTCTGTATTTCGGTTGTTTTTTTGTTTTTTTGTCCTAGAACCTTTTTGCTTGGCCAACTATCCTTCGGCATTCCACAGCGTGATGTTCAACCCAGCCGAGCCCAGACTCCTCGCGACGGCCAACTCCAAGGAAGGAGTCGGTCTGTGGGACATCCGCAAGCCGCGCAGGTGCGCTGCGTTCACAATCCTTCTTTTACCTGCCTACGCTTCCCGTAATGTAATTGCACAGTGCCAGGAAAGTTGCTGAAGTTGTGCAGGTGTATGTCCACCAGGGGGCGATAGTGTATCAACAGTAGACATAGAGTGCTCTTGACTAACGGGAGCTGCCATTTGCTTCTAACTTTGCACAATTATTTGTCCACCTGAGTCAGTGCAGTGTTTAATCAGTAGGTCATTTCATATTTACTAGAGAATAGTGCAGTATTTACATTACCTCTCACGAGACAGTCGGTCTCTGCTCTAATGCTCGTTTCAGTCCACTGCAGACAAGAACTGGCTTTGCGATGCTTGTTTTTAGGCAGGTGGTGACACTTCATGTTGGCCAGGAACATCTTGCCCTATATTTTCCTGAGACTATTCCTGATACACTCTTCAACAATTTGGCCTCAATTTTTCTGTTCTACCTGCATGTAAAACACTCGCCTCATCTCTGCCCCTTGGTTCTCCTCCTTACCCACCCCCCCCCCCCCCCGTGCCCCTTCCCACAGTTCCCTGCTGCGTTACGGGGGCAGCCTGTCCCTGCAGAGTGCCATGAGTGTGCGCTTTAACAGCACCGGCACCCAGCTGCTGGCCCTGCGCCGCCGCCTGCCCCCCGTGCTGTACGAGCTGCACTCCCGCCTGCCCATCTTCCAGTTCGACAACCAGGGCTACTTCAACTCCTGCACCATGAAGAGCTGCTGCTTCGCCGGGGAGCGAGACCAGGTGAGGGGCGGGGGAGGGGGCGGGGGAGGGGGGGGCCAGGTGAGCGGCGGGGGAGCAGGTGAGCGGCGGGGGAGGGCGAGCAGGTGAGGGGCGGGGGAGCAGGTGAGGGGCGGGGGAGCAGGTGAGGGGCGGGGGAGCAGGTGAGGGGCGGGGGAGGGCGAGCAGGTGAGGGGCGGGGGAGCAGGTGAGGGGCGGGGGAGCAGGTGAGGGGCGGGGGAGCAGGTGAGCGGCGGGGGAGCAGGTGAGGGGCGGGGGAGCAGGTGAGGGGCGGGGGAGCAGGTGAGCGGCGGGGGAGCAGGTGAGGGGCGGGGGAGGGCGAGCAGGTGAGGGGCGGGGGAGCAGGTGAGGGGCGGGGGAGGGGGAGCAGGTGAGGGGCGGGGGAGGGCGAGCAGGTGAGGGGCGGGGGAGGGCGAGCAGGTGAGGGGCGGGGGAGCAGGTGAGGGGCGGGGGAGCAGGTGAGCGGCGGGGGAGCAGGTGAGGGGCGGGGGAGGGCGAGCAGGTGAGGGGAGGGGGAGCGGGTCCAGGTGAGGGGTGGGGCGGGGGAGCAGGTCCAGGTGAGGGGCGGGGGAGCAGGTCCAGGTGAGGGAGGGGGAGCAGGGGGCCAGGTGAGGGGTGGGGGAGGGGAGGGGGAGCGGGTCCAGGTCCAGGTCCAGGTGAGGGGCGGGGGAGTGCAGCCAGGTGAGGGGCGGGGGAGGGGGAGCAGGGGGCCAGGTGAGGGGTGGGGGAGGGAAGGGGGAGCAGGTCCAGGTCCAGGTGAGGGGCGGGGGAGTGCGGCCAGGTGAGGGGTGGGGGAGGGAAGGGGGAGCAGGTCCAGGTCCAGGTGAGGGGCGGGGGAGTGCAGCCAGGTGAGGGGCGGGGGAGGGGGAGCAGGGTCAGGTGAGGGGAGCGGGAGCGGGGGGCCAGGTGAGGGGCGGGGCGGGGGAACAGGTCCACCTCATGGACATGCACCTCATGGACATGGTTTGCAATTCCACTCTCACTCACTCACTCACTCACTCACTCACTCACTCACTCACTCACTCACTCACTCACTCACTCACTGAAATGGCTGAACTGGGTGGTGCTTCTCATCAATGACACTGTGTCCTCGTTGAAAAACATTTTTTGATAAAGTAGGTTCTCTTTTAGCCTCTGCCTGTTCCTGAATGAATCGGTGGGCAGTTAGGTTTCAGTATTTTGCGTTTGGGATTTTAGCTTTGGCTGTGACTGAACAGTGGCTGGACAGTGTGTGTTCTGCACATCTGCAGTATCTCAGTAAAGCGTGTGTGTTCTGCGCATCTGCAGTGTCTCAGTAAAGCGTGTGTGTGTTCTGCACATCTGCAGTATCCCAGTAAAGTGTGTGTGTGTTCTGCACATCTGCAGTATCCCAGTAAAGTGTGTGTGTGTTCTGCACTTCTGCAGTGTCTCAGTAAAGCGTGTGTGTGTTCTGCACATCTGCAGTGTCTCAGTAAAGCGTGTGTGTGTTCTGCACATCTGCAGTGTCTCAGTAAAGCGTGTGTGTGTCCTGCACATCTGCAGTGTCTCAGTAAAGCGTGTGTGTGTTCTGCACATCTGCAGTGTCTCAGTAAAGCGTGTGTGTGTTCTGCACATCTCCAGTGTCTCAGTAAAGCGTGTGTGTGTGTTCTGCACATCTGCAGTGTCTCAGTAAAGCGTGTGTGTGTTCTGCACATCTGCAGTGTCTCAGTAAAGCGTGTGTGTGTTCTGCACTTCTGCAGTATCTCAGTAAAGCGTGTGTGTGTTCTGCACTTCTGCAGTGTCTCAGTAAAGCGTGTGTGTGTGTGTGTGTGTGTGTGTGTTCTGCACATCTGCAGTATCCCAGTAAAGCGTGTGTGTGTTCTGCACATCTGCAGTATCTCAGTAAAGCGTGTGTTCTGCACATCTGCAGTGTCTCAGTAAAGCGTGTGTGTGTTCTGCACATCTGCAGTGTCTCAGTAAAGCGTGTGTGTGTTCTGCACATCTGCAGTGTCTCAGTAAAGCGTGTGTGTGTTCTGCACATCTGCAGTGTCTCAGTAAAGCGTGTGTGTGTTCTGCACGTCTGCAGTGTCTCAGTAAAGCGTGCGTGTGTTCTGCACATCTGCAGTACCTCAGTAAAGCGTGTGTGTTCTGCACATCTGCGGTACCTCAGTAAAGCGTGTGTGTGTTCTGCACATCTGCAGTATCTCAGTAAAGTGTGTGTTCTGCACATCTGCAGTGTCTCAGTAAAGCGTGTGTGTGTTCTGCACATCTGCAGTGTCTCAGTAAAGCGTGTGTGTGTTCTGCACATCTGCAGTGTCTCAGTAAAGCGTGTGTGTGTTCTGCACATCTGCAGTGTCTCAGTAAAGCGTGTGTGTGTTTTCTCCGGCAGCTCGTTCCTTAAGATTAAAGGAGGGTTTTTAATGGCGCGTGACTTGCCCACCTAAGCCAGTCTGTTTAATGTCGACGTTCGTCCCTCTGCCTTGTTTACGCCGGTTATTGTCGCTAATGCTTTTAGCGCTTCGGCTTTGATTGAGCTGCTGAAACGCTGCTTTGTAATCACAGATGGCTCCTGCGTGAGCGTCTCCATTTTAGCCCACTGACGGGGCCCCTTTGGGTGCTTCAGAGTGCTTTCGCCTGCGCTTATTAATTGCCCATTATAAGGTGGCCATATTCGAATTGAAGTCCTTTGTCTCGATTTGTATGTATGCTGTGCATTTTAAAATGCGTAGAACCGCAGGAGAGTGAATATGAGAACAGACCTACATGGGCGTTGAAAATTACCGTATTTAAAAATGTGCCAGTGTCAAAGAGCTTGCTTGGCTTTTACTTCGTTTTGTGCGGAAATATGTTCAGGTACACACTGTGCTGCTCCTCCAGAGAAAATAAGTTGTCTGGCCACATTTCAGTGAAAAAGTGGGATTTGGGGAATGTCACTTGTGTTACTGTCAGGCAGGTTGCACAACATCTGATGAGGAAAAAATGGTAAATTCCTCTTCCCGAGTTTAGTATCATTCACTGTTTGCGCATACAGTCATGCGGCTTAAAAATTGGTTTCATATTGAGTACAGACAGACTCTGATTTAGCATCAAATTAGGTGAAAACATGGCTGTCCCCTATTGGCCTAGTATTATCACTTCCAGCAGTAACAGTGTGTTTTCCCAGGATGCTTTGCACGCCCCCTTTAGCTACTCCTCCGTATGGCTGCGCTAGATCTCCCGAAGCTGGCCGAGGAGAACCGTCAGGTGACCTGTTGAGTGATTTAGGTAAAGGGGGTGAAAAATTGACCCCTGTGGTACGCCGGAGCCCCGCGCTGGGACGACCCCCCCCCCCCCCCCCCCCCCTCCGCTCCTTCAGACGTTACATCACCGCGCAGCCACGCCGCTTAGCGTTAGCGCAGCGCTCGGGTGTCTGAGGAATGTGCCGAGCGGATGTCCTCGCCAACCCCCGGTTCTGGCTTCCTGGAACCGGAATTTTGACGGGAATTTTGACGGCTTGATGATTCTCCTTAAAGAGTGCAAAGCCAGCAGGATGAGCACTCGGGAGGGGGAGGGAGGGGGGAGGTGGGAGAAGGAGGAGCACGAGGAGGAGGAGGAGGGAGGAAGGGAGGGAGGAGAAGGAGGTAGGAGAGGAAGGGAGGGAGGAGAAGGAGGGAGCGAGGAAGGGAGGGAGGAGAAGGAAGGAAGGAGGGAGGGAGGGAGGGAGGAGAAGGAGGGAGGGAGGGAGGAAGGGAGGGAGGAGAAGGAGGGAGGGAGGAAGGGGGGAAGGAGGGAGAGGGGAGGAGGTGGGGAGGAGGTAGGAGAAGGAGACGGAGCAGGAGCAGGAGTGGGAGGAGGTGGAAGAAGGAGAAGGAAGAGGAGGAGGAGGAGGAGGAAGAAGAGGTGGGAGGGGAGGTGGTGAGAGGAGAGGTGGGCGGACAGACATGTTGAGCTGGGCAGATCGTGAGGAGCAGGAGCAGGAGCAGGACAGGCAGAATGCCGTTGGCATAGTTACGGGAAGGCCAGGGCTGCGTGTTGGAGCGCTGTGCGCTGGTGACACGGGCCATGTTCTGCCCGTCGGTGTCGGGGACGGAGGAGGGCTCTCAGGAGACCCGTCTTCACTGGGTTCAGCGGCGCGTCTGTTAATTAATCCTCTGGGAACCAAGCGTCCGTATAACAACGTCTGCCATTTTATCTGAAGAATGATGTAATTTTGAGAAACACTGCAGTTCGTTTTTTGCCCTTCTACATTTGGTTAACCCGCTCCCTGCCACATCAGCAGTGGCCTTTTACCCTCATATTTTTTCCTCTTTGGCAAATGTGGGGGCTTCCCAAATTTTTTCAGTAGCCAACCAGAGTCCCATTTCATGTAGCAGGATTACTGAGTTACCTGGATAACTGCAATGAGTGAAACCTGGAACCCTCTCAAATCTGAAACGACTAACTCGGTAATCCTGCTTCATGAAATGGCTCCTAGCTGAGAAAAGTAGCCAGCTAGTGCCGCTGACAGCAGGGAGACACATAGTTCCGATGACATCATTTTTACTGAATTAATTAGCAAACCTTAAGTGCATGTCTAAAAGTAGCCTGTAGTCTGTAGCAGGCCATTTAGCCAACAGCAGCCGTTTGTGGGGCTTCTTGTAACCGCCTGCTACGCTAACCCGTCATTATTCTTGCATAAAATGTAAAAACAGTGAAAAGCTGTTTCTCTTCACAGGAAATGCAGATCCTAAGGAGCGTAAATGCGCATCCGCTAAATTAGCACACGTCTGCGAAATTAGCACAACGTGCCCATTCAGCCAGCCTGAACCAGCGGTTACCGGAGCCGCATTCTGTAGCTCTGTGTAGCATCCATCACGATTAAACTCCCTGTACATCAGGAGTCGCGTGTCTGTAGTTAAAGCTACATCTGGTTCAATGTACTGTTCCGTGGCTTTAAAGTTCTTCTGATGAGCGCTAACTACATTTTCTCCAGCTTCTGCAATGCGTCTGCACATGGCACAGTAAAAGCTTTTAAAGCTGTGACGCTTACATGACATAATGTGTCTAGTATGCTAACTCAGGCATTGCCCTGTTGTGTGAAGTGTTGTCAGCTGGTTTGGAAAGTAATCTTTAAATTTGTGTATTAGATTTTGTGCGCACGTCTGTCCAAACGTAAAGCGAGCACTTAACCTTTTTGGCCGTTCAGCAGGAAACGTATTATTGCAAATGTTTGCCGAAGAAGGTGGAATGTGAAGGCTTTTGAGCATCCCTCCGTTTCCTTGTCCTGTTGGCCTTCAGGTTGTCAGAATGACGGCGGTGAGTCGCAGACGTGCGTGAAAGCGCTGTCGCACTATTCTCTCTCAGGCGGCTGATTGGGGATTTATTGAATTCTTGACATTGCACGCGTACCTGACCAAGTGCCGATTCCGGCATTAATTCAAAGAACGCAAGCCACCACCTCGTCGGCTTGAGGCCTCAAGCTGTTATAGCTATAGGCTGCCTTTACATTTGACAGCAGAAAAGCGCGGGTTACTGCACGCTCGGTACGAAAGCCGCACTTTCTGCTGTAAGGAAGTGTACGACTAGTTGCCTGGCAACGCAAAATTCATGGATTTTCTGGACTGACGGATTGCTCGCTCCCCGAGTGTACGCTGCTCGGTTCTTAAGTCGCACAGTTCAGTCCGTAAGCCTTCGGACAGTGATGCTGCATAACGACGGCTGCAGTTCCCACATGGTTCACATGCTATGGATGTGGATGTAAATGCCTGCAAATTAAAGATGGCAGTCTTGCTCATTGTTTTTTTTAAATCCAGTGTGCTGGACTACAGAGCCAAAAAACCCCCCCCCCACATTTGTGTTACTGTCCAAATACTTATGGACTGCACAATATAACCCCCCTGGCCCCTCCTGGGCGTGTTGGGGCACCCCGTGGTCCTGACCCTGAGTCCGGCGGTGGGGTGTGAGCTCACCAGGGTGCACAGACACGCTCCTGTGGCCTCTCAGTGGGATCAGGCCAGAGCACTGCTGCTGCTTTCTCTCTTCTCATACGATCGGCTCATCAGTGCTGAGACAGAGCAGCCGTGTCACCGGCCCGCTGCACTGTGTTCTCCGTTTAACAGCCTGCCGTTCGGCGCGCATCACCCCTGTGTGTGGCAAAGTCGTGCTTTCGGTTCTGTCTCGAGGCCCTCGTCCTTATCTTTGTTGTACAGGTAGCAGTTGAATTTGTACTTCCCTCTAGGGTCTTTCAGCGAACTTATCCCTGGTTATGGGTATGCACTTTGTTGTACGTCGCTCTGGATAAGTAATGTAATGTAATGTAATGTCTGAAAGGGACTTTTTTTTCGCCCCACATTGGTGTTCTGGGGTTCATAGGAACATTTAGTTAAAAAGCAAGTCCCATATTGCATGTATTGCACTGACTATCAAATAGTGTTTAATGTATGTCAATGTTTTGCTATGTTTGTAAAATCCAGTATTTATGTAAAAAGTTGGTGGAGGGATTAAAAAAAAGGACTTAAACATGCGCAGTCTCCTGTTGTTACGAAGGCCGTTATTTATATTTTAACGTTGATTCCAAATGGGTGCTTTCAGATTATTAAAATGTATTCTGTGTGGCTTCTGTGGACTCCCTGTCCGTGTGGACATCAGAAGTAACTATAGTTCAGAAACAGTTTGAAGGAGTTTGGTTAATGAAATATCGTTGCGGCATCCTTTCTTTTTAACGCAACCCCAGGAGGCCACGAATGCCAAAACACAGCGTGAGTCATTCAGGGCCTCCTGCACAATGAACACTTCAGCTTTTCTGCGTCTTCCAGCTGTGCTGTTGTGGGACTACATCAGTCTCTAATGCAGATTCAGCCCGTACTTCCGCCTTAGAGGAAATGCCTGCTTTCCATTCCCGTGGTGCGTATTGAGGTCATTCCACAGTGTTCTCCCGCAGAATACCCCGAGCCCATCTCAATATTGGCTCATTACCGGCACCTTGCAGCACCTTGAATGCAAATATCGGTCGCTGTGACTAATGCTGAAGGTGTTTCTGTTCCTTTTATGTGTTTGCGGAGTTCTTTCCCTTATGATTTTCCTGCCTACGCACCGTCATTAAGCATGCAAGCTGTGGGACTACAACTCCCAGTGATACCACTGACTCCTGGCAGGAAGTAAAAATAGCTGACCTTTTTTTTTTTTCTCTTCACAGCTGGATAGGAAGTCTAGGAGCAGATGTGGCTTCAGTGTTGCATTGCAGGAATAGCAGAGTTTGAGGGGAATTGGGTTCAGTAACACCATGAATTCTCATTTTTTTTAAAGAAAATTGTGAAGAAATTAAATTGTGCGCCTCTTTTTCCACCATTCGTTATTCTAATGGTGATCTGATTCGGTTTGATGTTTGTAAATTAATGATGAGAGAATTCTGGAATACTCTGTATGTGCTGTGTTTGACTCCTCTCTTTCTGTTCCAGTATATCCTGTCGGGCTCCGATGACTTCAATCTGTACATGTGGAGAATTCCCAAGGATCCGGAAGCAGGTGGGAATTGCACGTGTGGGTGTGTGCTTGTGTGTCTGTGTGCGCTTGTGTGTGTGTGTGTGTGTGTGTGTGTGTGTGTGTGTGTGTGTGTGTGTGTGCGTGCGTGCGCCTGTGTGAATGCACACGTTTTTACAGTTCCTTCTCCGGCAGCGTGTGCTTGTGTGTGTCTAATCACTCTATGCGTCTCTCCTTTCCTGCAGGAGGCCCGGGTCGAGTGGTGAACGGGGCTTTCATGGTGCTGAAGGGGCACCGCTCCATTGTGAACCAGGTGCGGTTCAACCCCCACACCTACATGATCTGCTCCTCTGGCGTGGAGAAGGTCATCAAGGTCAGTGATAGCCCCTCGCACCACTACATCACTTCCTGTTCCTTCTGCAGTAATAGTGTAACAGTGGGTGGATCTTTATTGTGGATACGCCTTCATTTAACAAGTCAAGGGGAAGAAAGTTAGGGTGTGAAATTCAACTTTCACCTGTCAGTTTCTTCTGAAATTAAATGCTCAAACAGCATTTTAAAAAGGCATAAAATGCTCAAACAGCACTCAAATCAGTTCTTGGTGCCTTGGCTACATTCAGTCGGGACAGAAGACAGCGCGTGAAAGGGGTTCTTCTCGAGCCCGTCCTGATGTGGGTTTTGAAAATGCGGCGCTCATGTTTCTTGGGAAGCCCTTTTCCCTGTGAGCTCGGATGTCCCAACTTTGAGAGACTCTGATTTCGGGGGTTCTGCTTTAATGTTACTCTCTTGCCAGAGCCGATCGTTTTAATTGGGTGGCATCTGTGAGAGGACTCACAGAGAAATCTGACTCTTGGTGGGTTAGCTATCTTGAAACCAGCAAAAAATATTACTTACTTCTTTATGCAGGCATGAATGACTATTTGAATTTTTTTTTTTAGAAATCCCCAAGATGATTTTATGCCCATATTTGGTGGGCAGTTTACCTTTTAGATCATAATTTACTGCACACCGCCCTCCCCTCCCCTCTTATTATACGATACTCCTGGCATTTCCTCAGGCTGACCATAAAGAAGCTGTTGCAGCCACTGCCGTAATGCAGCGCAGTCAACTGCAGGTGGCGCCAAAAACAGCAACGCTGCACATTTCAGTGCCCCTGCCTCATCCATCACTCAAGAGGGCTGGAATTCTCTTACCCGGGCCGCCGTGCCGTCAAGGAGGGGTGGTGTGATTTCTCACATCTTATATCCGTGCCTCATGCTTGAGGCGTTTCCTCCAGCCGTAACAGTAATCCCAAAAGTATTCTTCTGAACATTACGGGGATGTCTGTGGTCTGAGTTCTCAGGGGAAACGCGTACGGATGTCTGTGGTGGGATATCGTCTGGGGAACGCATACGGACCGTTTAATTACTCTGGAGAACGGAACGCGGCGCTGTTTCCGTGTGTTCTGTTACCCTCGGCGCTCGATGTGAACCGTGTTTTAGATGCATGTGAATGTGGGAACATGCCTGTCCAGCTCACCGGAATGCTAATGCGGGGGGTGATTTCAGAGGCACAATCGCCCAAAACAAAACTGAGCTGTACCTGTCATAGCCTGAGGGTAGAGCTGCATTCCAGGCAAATCACAGGTCTGTCCGCCCAAAATTATCTAAGAGGTCTGTCCGCCCTCTGTCCTGTTTCTGACCTCAGCTGCGGTCTGTGAGACTCTGTGGGCTGAATTTCTTAGGCATTCTTTATTTTATTATTATTATTATTTTTTACAGTAGTTGATTTTTTTTAATGAATGGTTATGAAAAGTGAAATTAGTGCCCCTCTCCCCCCCCCACCCCCACCCTGGCAAGCGACAGCACGTCAGTAAAAACCTCAGAACCCGTTAAATCTTTACTGGCGCAAGACTCGACTTGGACAGCAGGTTTCACTTGTAAAATCCGAGAGGCTTTTTCCCCGGTTTGTGTTCCTGTCGTAAATCACCCGGGGGTGTGGGGGCTGAGTGGCGAAATGTATATTTGAGTGGTTTTGTGGTGAAAGGTAGTGAAGCTTGCGTTGGTGTGAGGGGGGGTGGGGTGGGGGTGGTGAGGGCGGGGTGTATTGCACACTTGGGGGCGCATGTGCAGGAAACCAGCTGACCCCCCCCCCCCTTCCCTTTCGATATTTCACTCTGTCAGGGGCAGATAAGCGATCCTGCCGTTCCCATTGTGTCAGCACCTGGGTGTGACCGAAATCTGACTCCCCGGCCAGGTGCTGGCTGGGATGACACGGAGGGTATTCATTACGGGTGGGAGGATGAGACAGTTCTGTGACTCTTTAAACCCAACCCTACGTCTCTTTCTTCTTCCCCCCCCCCCCCATCCCTCCGTCCTTCCCCGGGGCAGGTGTGGAG
Organism: Conger conger; assembly: GCF_963514075.1. Lineage (NCBI taxonomy): Eukaryota > Metazoa > Chordata > Actinopteri > Anguilliformes > Congridae > Conger > Conger conger. Next base: position 11,106,413 of record NC_083760.1, on the reverse strand, counting down.
CCCCTACCAGCAGCCGGAGAGCGTGGGGGACCTGGACGGCCGGGTGGAGGACAAGTCGCGGAGCCTGTACACGCACGAGGAGTACATCAGCCTGGTGCTGAACAGCGGCAGCGGGCTCTCCCACGACTACGTGAGCCAGTCCATCCAGGAGGACCCGCGCATGATGGCGTTCTTCGACTCGCTGGTGCGGCGCGAGATCGAGGGCTGGAGCTCGGACTCGGACAGCGACCTGAGCGAGGGCGCCATCCTGCAGCTGCACGCCCGCGGGCGGCGGTCCATCCGCGCCGGGCGCGAGGGCGTGGTCACGCCCGCCACCGTCGCCGCGGCGACCGCCGCCGCCGCCGCCGCCGCGGCCGCCCGCCAAAGCGACTCGGAGCACTCCTCCTCTTCCTCGCTGGCGGGGCTGGACGGGGCGGCGCTCTCGGCCGAGGGGGAGGGCCCGCGGCGGGCGACCGGCCAGTCGTATCAGTCGGTGCGGCTGCTGGACCTGGCCAACGACTCGTCGGACTCCAGCGGGTTCTGGCCCGACCCGGTGGCCCGGCCCCGCTCCCCCAGCCCCCGGGGAGCCTCCAGCCTGTCGAGCCGCAGCACCTCCCCCGCCCGCTCCTCCTCCTCGTCCTCGTCGTCGTCGTCCTCTTCCTCCACCAGCAGCGAGGATGAGGAGCGTCGGCGTGCCGACACCCGCCTGCGGAATGCGGCTCGCAGACGGCGCATGCGCTTCCCGCCGCGCCCCGGCGACCGCCCGCAGTCCGCCCAGGCCCTGTACCGCGCCGTCGACTCCTGCAGCTACCCCAAGATCGCCCTCGAGGACCCCTCCTCGCAGTCTTCCTCCTCCTCCTCCTCCTCCTCGCTCCACGAGGCGCAGCTTTCCGGCAAGATCCGGAAGCAGAAGGGAAGCCCCCAGAAAGAGCGGGACGGGCCGCTGCGTTCCGTGAGCCCCCCGGGCTCCAGTCCGGCGCCCTCCCCCGAGCGCCCCGAGGCGGGGGTACCGGAGAGACTCTCGGGCGGGTCGCAGGACAGGCTGGGAGAGCGGACAAGGCCGCGGGGCGCAGACTGGGACAGCTGTGGGACGGGGACGGTGGAGGGCGGTTCTGACGGTTCGGGGGGACCCCACGGCGCGGGTTTGGCACGCAGCCACAGCCCCCAGCCCGCTGACGGGAGCCGGGCCGGTTTGGGACAGCAGAGCCCCGAACTGAACGGGCAGCACCGCCAGGACCTTCAGTCCAGAGACGCGGCCCGCTCCTCCTCACCCCCCCAGCCGGACGCCGCCGTCCGCAGCAAAGCCCAAAAGCAGGAGCCAGGGGACTCTACCCCCCCAGGCCAGGCCCGGTCCCCCCAGAGGTGCCAAACCGGCGGGGCCTCCAGGCTCAAACGGACTCGAGTCGGGTCGGGCGAGATGGACTCCGAGAGCTCGCCGTCAGAGAAGAAGATCAAGACATGATGACACCTCACCCCCCGAGAGTGCCCTTTAGCAAAAACTCAAACTAAAACAAAGAGCCAAACACCTTAGGGTGGTTCTCCTTTTGGGTTTTTACAATCCGTTTGTTTTTCTCTTTTCTTCTCATTTTGACAGAGGGTGCTGAGACATTTAGAATAAGCACTGCAGGGAGGGAACCTGCAGGATAAAGAATATCCCAATTATGCCGCATCACTTCCTGTCACTCACAAGGAAGTGCTGATCTTCTGGCCACCAGTACATCTGTGAGACTTCCTGCCTAAACTGTGTCATAACCTCTGGAGTCCGGTTTCACAGCCGACGGTAAAATCAATAACATTCTTAATAAGTGCAGACGGTAATCACACTTAGTGCATTTTTTCGTTTTGCTAACTGTTGAGTTTTTAATTTTATTTTTAAATTCCACGTTTTCGGGATAGCTTTCTCTGTTTTTGAAGATGTGAAAAATATACACACATGCAAAAAAAAAATCTATATATATATGTTTCTGAAAAAGATGAGAGCCCTTACTTGGACTGGAGTGTTTAGGTTTTTTTTTTAGAAACATTATTTAAGCGGTTTCTTGCTGAAAGGATAGAGGAGGAGGCCTGGGGTTCATGCATTCATTTGCAGGAAGACGGAGGGTGTGTGAAATCGGACAATCTCATCGTGCTGCAGCGTTTTTTTTTTTTTTTTGAGTTGTACATTAAAAGTTTTACCACAGTGTTCGGACAGTTATCTCTTCATCTTACCTGAGCCTGCAACGGTTTGCATTTCAAAGAAAAGAAAAATCCCATGTTCCCACAATTCTTATGATACTGTTTTGGGACTGTTTGTTATGAACAGACATTAAAAAGTTCCTGAAAATGGAGAAAGTATTTGTTTTGATTTGTCGCCGCCATTGATGTCTGATGCACTGAGGTCACCGTTCTCTGTGAGGTTAATGATGTGCTCTGGTCCTCGTTTTCATGGAGTCTGCGGGTCATTACCCAGGTGTATTCCAGTGAGGATTTAGCGTTATTCATCTGCACTTTTGCACTGGATTGCCATGCGTGTGATCATATCGAGTTATTGCTGGGAGTTTCCCGCTGGAGTGCGGCTAGTTTGCCGGTTCATTTCTTCCACTTCAGGTCTGATGTAGGTGTTTCACCTGATTTTGTCAGCAAGCCACGGCGCTTACTCAAACTGAGTCACGTCTCTGGCCAGACGGGTCTGCAGGAGGAATGAGTCAGTCTGCTGCTGAATTTGTACTTGCGTTTGGGACTTCTCAACACGCTCTGCTTGGATCAATAGTTCAGTTTTTTGCCCCAGAGGCATATAGGTGTGTCTTCCAGGGAAAAATGACACACACACATAGACACACGCACACACACACACACACGCGCGCACACGCACTCACACACACTCACACACACACACACACGCACACACACACACACATACACGCACACACACACACACTCACACATACATGCACACACACACACACACGCACTCACACACGCACTCACACACGCACTCACACACACACACACACACACACTCACACATACACATACACGCACACACTCACACATACATACACACACACACACACACACACTCACATAGACACACATACACGCACACACACACACACACTCACACATACATGCACACACACACACACGCACGCACTCACACACACACACACACACACACACACAGCCTGCCATTTCTGCTTGTTGTTTCTTCTCCAAGCAGAAACTGCGGCTGCCCCCTTCTCTCGGTTGTTGATGAGAGGAACTGCTGAACGTTGGTTTGGGAGCTAACACTAACACGGGAAATGGTAACGTGCTCTGCTCTGCTTCAAATGATGAAAAAGTGCTTTTGCGTCATTGTCCAATTGAGAAGCTGACGTAAGGCTTGTGATTAGGTTTTCGTTGGTTCTAAAATAGTCTCCAAAGCTCCTGATTTTCTCCTGAACTCTCGGAATGGCTGCATTCCTCCAGAAACCCCCGAAAGCAAAACAACCCTCCACTTCCTCGTCGGAAAGTCCGCGCCCATAAAAGGCGGTCGCCCCCGTGTGTTTAATCACGACCCAGAAACCCAAAAATGGGTACATCTCTGAAGCTGACGTGACCACACCTGCCGTTACAGCTGCTCTGACCTGTGATCGATGGGTGGGATGATGATGATGATGATGATGATGTCGTGACTGCTTCCGTGACTGACTCTGTCGACCAATGCGTTCTCAGGGAAATTACGTTCATAATGTCTCACTGCCCACAGGTCCCATTCAGAGGAAACGCCCACTCACACATGATTTCTCATGAAGAGCAGGTCACAAACTGCCTGTAGCGTAGCGGTTAAGGTACATGACTGGCACACGCAAGGTCGGCGGTTCTAATCCCGGTATAGCCACAATACGATCCGCACAGCCGTTGGGCCCTTGAACAAGGCCCTTAACCCTGCATTGCTCCAGGGGAGGATTGTCTCCTGCTTCGTCTAATCAACTGTATGTCACTCTGGATGAGACCAATGGGTTCTCAGGGAAATGACATTTATCATGTCTCACTGCCCACACGTCCCATTCAGAGGAAACGCCCACTCACCCATGATTTCTCACGAAGAGCTGGTCACAAAGGCTAAGCGTGGCCTTAGTCAGTTTCGCCAAATGAATGTAATGCTGGGGTGCGCAGCGGGGTCTGATCTGTTTCAGGTTTTCTGCTCTTAATTATTAATTATTTGATTGGCTCAGTCACGTCTGACTCTTGAGAGGTTGTTTAAGCACCAGCGACAGTCACAGACTGCAGGTGTGTCCTAAAGATTTCACTGTGATCCGGTACGGGAGTGAACCGGCGTAGTTTACAAAAAACGGTCGGAAACCGTTCATTTTAGTTCGCTGGCTGGAACAAAAACCGGCACGTACATCGGCCCTCCAGGACCGGAGCTGTGCGGCCCTGCTGTAGTGTGATGTGACGGGATGGTAAAGCCATATAGGGGGGGGAAGCAGATGAAGCACATCCACGAGTCTTCATTTTGCCGTCTCCTCTCTATCTCTGCCGGCCTGCATTAACCAGAGTGTGAGCGCGCGGCACTGTGGTCGCCAATCAGCCGGAAACGAACACCCTCGCTTTAGCATCTCTTCCTCTGGCGCTCCTGCTGAAGGGGGATTTTTATGCTGGCCTGTTTTATTCCGTACTTTGTTATTTCGGTGTCTGAGGCGTCGTAGCCTACATATTTTCCAAGATAAATTTCGTTAATAATTTCCTTACCCTGTGTCATTGACAGTTACGGCGGCAGCTGCTGCCTATGTGTCATTTAAAAATAGCCGCTCGTAAAAATAAATACTTTTGAGTAATAACAAAATAACTTTGGATTGACATTCCCATTAATTCTCCCTGTTATCCAAGATATGAGGAATTCGTCCAAAATGGAAGCACACGGCAACATTAAAATGTGATATAATACAGAAAGAATGTGCTGAGAATGTTCTAACATCTTGTCTAAAACTATTCGTTCCATGCCCCCGAGTTGAACCAGGGCTCCTTGTCTTACGCTCAGTAAAAGAACCAGGATGAGAATCCTGTAGGATAACAGAGACATTGTGACAAGAGGATTGTGGGTAATAAGGCCAGGTATGACCATTGCATCATTCAAAAAAAAAATCTGTCCGTTATTTCACTTTTATTTTGATTATTTTATTTGGCAAACGCCGTTAACCAGAGTGACTTACAATACCGCGCGTGTAGAGAAAAAAGTAATGTTAGTTCCAGATGCCACACGTGTGAATAGCATCGAGTAGAGAGGCAGGTAGGGGATGAGTTCAGTCTCTGCAGCGGGCAGAAACATGGAAAACAGATCAGTGTTCTGTACATGCATGTCAGAACACAGATACATCACTGGATGTGGAAACGTTACCTCATTCTTATCAGTTCATTTTTATGACATGATCCTGTTATGGGGCACCTAATATTTTAGCTGAAAACTGCCCGCAGTCCAAATGGAAATTTAGCTCAAAACCTTTTAACACTGGAGCCTCCCTGTAGGCTCAGTGGAAAAACTGCAAGCACTATATAGTTATTTTTGTGATCATGTGACCTTGGTGTAATATCAGCATGGTTGCTATTGTTCTCTGACACATTTCTTTGCCAGAATCTGGGACTGTATGTCTTTATTTAGTTTGGTGTGGCTTGGTCCCTCTTGGTGTGTTAATTAGTAATCATGATTGCTTTTGTATGTGATTCACATCTTGGAACATGTAGTCCTGTTCTACTTCATCCTCTCCTGTATCTGTGGCCTTGATTGGCCGGTATGCCACCTAGTTAACAGTACTATCTTTTCATGCATGTTGTGCAGTAGAACCATTTTACAAGTGGCCAATTGGGCGGCCTGTGGCGTAGTGGTTAAGATACATGACTGGGACCCACAAGGTCAGTTGTTCGATCCCCGGTGTAGCCACAATAAGATTTGTACGGCCATTGGGCCCTTGAGCAAGGCCCTTAACCCTGCATTGCTCCAGGGGAGGATTGTCTCCTGTTTAGTCTAATCAACTGTAAGTCACTTTGGATAAAAGCATCAGCCAAATGAAATGTAATGTAATGATCACTCTCTCCTTGGATTAAGATTAAGGACCCATTCTGTGCTTAATCACTGCCAGGTGAATGCACATTACCCGTGCATTTGGAGGTGGTGGACAAAATGTTAACATTTCCTTGAAGTTTTCCTGATGTCTGATCAAAATATAAATAGATGCAAATTTTGCGTGGGGAGATTTTAGCTGAGCCAAAGTTAAAATGTGCAGATGCATATACTAAACCCCATAACCTGCTAAATATAATTTCTCAGTAATCAATCTAATTTCAACCCCAGAATGAAAATTAATTCAAATTAGTTTTTTGTTTTTTATAAGGGAATTCTGCAGGTTACAGTAAAGTAATGGGAATTGAAAGGAGATTGATGACGGACGCTCTGCTTTACAGTGCATCCGGAAAGTATTCACAGCGCTTCACTTTTTCCACAGCCTTGTTCCGAAATTGATTAAATTAATTTTTTCCTCCACATGCTACACATAATACCCCATAATGACAACGTGAAAAAAGTTTTTTTGAGATTTTTGCAAATTTATTAAAAATAAAAAACTAAGAAATCACATGTACATAAGTATTCACAGCCTTTGCCATGTTTCCACTTAGTTTTGCGATGTTTCTACAGCTTAATTGGAGTCCACCTGTGGTAAATTCAGTTGATTGGACATGATTTGGAAAGGCACACACCTGTCTATATAAGGTCCCACAGTTGACAGTGCATGTCGGAGCACAAACCAAGCATGAAGTCAAAGGAATTGTCTGTAGACCTCCGAGACAGGATTGTCTCGAGGCACAAATCTGGGGAAGGGTACTGAAAAATGTCTGCTGCTTTGAAGGTCCCAATGAGCACAGTGGCCTCCATCATCCGTAAATGGAAGAAGTTCGGAACCACCAGGACTCTTCCTAGAGCTGGCCGCCTGTCTAAACTGAACAATCGGGGGAGAAGGGCCTTAGTCAGGGAGGTGACCAAGAACCCGATGGTCACTCTGTCAGCTCCAGCGTTCCTCTGTGGAGAGAGGAGAACCTTCCAGAAGGACAACCATCTCTGCAGTAATCCACCAATCAGGCCTGTATGGTAGAGTGGCCAGACGGAAGCCACTCCTTCGTAAAAGGCACATGGCCGCCCGCCTGGAGTTTGCCAAAAGACACCTGAAGGACTTCTCTGGTCTGATGAGACAAAGATTGAACTCTTTGGGATGAATGCCAGGCGTCATGTTTGGAGGAAACCAGGCACCGCTCATCACCTTGCCAATACCATCCCTACAGTGAAGCATGGTGGTGGCAGCATCATGCTGTGGGGATGTTTTTCAGCGGCAGGAACTGGGAGGCTAGTCAGGATTGAGGGAAAGATGAATGCAACAATGTACAGAGACATCCTGGATGAAAACCTCCTCCAGAGCCCCCTTCGACCTCAGACTGGGGCGACGGTTCATCTTTCAGCAGGACAACAACCCAAAGCACACAGCCAAGATATCAAAGGAGTGGCTTCAGGACAACTCTGTGAATGTCCTTGAGTGGCCCAGCCAGAGCCCAGACTTGAATCCGATTGAACATCTCTGGAGAGATCTGAAAATGGCTGTGCACCAACACTCCCCATCCAACCTGATGGAGCTTGAGAGGTGCTGCAAAGAGGAGTGGAAACTGCCCAAAGATAAGTGTGCCAAGCTTGTAGCATCATATTCAAAAAGACTTGAGGCTGTAATTGCTGCCAAAGGTGCATCAACAAAGTATTGAGCAAAGGCTGTGAGTACTTATGTACATGTGATTTCTTAGTTTTTTATTTTTAATAAATTTGCTAAAATTTCAAAAACTTCTTTCATGTTGTCGTTATGGGGTGTTGTGTGTAGGATTTTGAGGAAAAAAATGAATTTATTCCATTTTGGAATAAGGCTGTAACATAACAAAATGTGGATAAAGTGAAGCGCTGTGAATACTTTCTGGATGCACTGTACATGTGGTCTCTCTTTGGAACAGCTGTTTTCCCAGACTTGTCATTTTGTTCTTCTGAATGTGCTGCTTAAATGCTATATTGTGACTTCAAGCAGGTACTTGTGTGTTCATACTACTGTTAACCATTAGTTTTTATTGCATAGTACATTTTAATTTCCTCATGTAAAAAGTGGAAGTGATTCATGTGTGGATCTGCAGGTGCGATTTGCTGTTTGACTGATGGACCAATGGCAAACAATGGTGTCTCAAAGTTAAACAAACACCTTTCCCAAAGTCTCTGAAATATGAAAAACACATTTACTGCACCACTAACTTGTTTAAGAGGACAAAGTTTTGTTTCAGGTTGATTCCACTCGACCAACACATCCATCCATCCATCCATTATCTGAACCCGCTTATCCTGAACAGGGTCGCAGGGGGGCTGGAGCCTATCCCAGCATACATTGGGCGAAAGGCAGGAATACACCCTGGATGGGTCGCCAGTCCATCGCAGGGCACACACACCATTCACTCACACACACACTCATAACTATGGGCAATTTAGACTCTCCAATCAGCCTAACGTGCATGTCTTTGGACTGTGGGAGGAAACCGGAGTACCCGGAGGAAACCCACGCAGACACGGGGAGAACATGCAAACTCCGCACAGAGAGGCCCCGGCCGACGGGGATTCGAACCCAGGACCTCCTTGCTGTGAGGCGGCAGTGCTACCCACTGCACCATCCGTGCCGCCTCGACCAACACAATTTGAGGGAAATGTCACTGCAACATTTAAGACCGGAAACGGGCCCCAAATAATATTAACTATTGTTATGGTTTCGCTACTTCTGCTTCAGGCTCTAGGCTAACAGAAGTGAAAAAGTGAGCAAATACAACTCAGAACGGCATGGACAGAAAGAAATGGCTCTTGTCACCCACTAATCTGATTTATAATGTAACCCTGTGGTGCTATGAGCCTGACTGGGCTGGCACAATAATGTCCGTCAGCTCAATCTCCAGAATTATACGTTGTTGATATCCGGGTGAGAAGTTAAGACGTTACTTCTACTGACAAATCATGATCTTATTTAGGTGGGACAGGTTGGAGGAAGCGATTCAAACCAGCTCAATCACTGACCTACGCACGGGGCTGCAATGCCTGTCAGCGCTTAAGTGATCCATTTAAGTCACTGACTAGCTACACCCGGAGTGTCCAGTCTTATCTGGAATGGGCTAGTGTGCGTGCAGGTTTTTGTTTTAGCCCGGCACTGCGACACCTGATTCAACTAATGAGCTAATCCTGGTCTTCTATCAAGACCGTCTGTGAAGACCTTGATCCGTAGATTGAAGTGTCTCGGCGCTGAACAAAAGCACCCACACCGCCCGTTTTTGGATACATTTTGAAACCCCTAGACCAGCAACCAGTTACTCTGGTTCAAGCAGCTAAATTAGCCGTATGCACCATGACCGATTCACTCATAAATTAGACCTCGAAAAAAATCCTTAAAGACAAGAACATTTATCAGCTGCTGATTATATCACCGAATGTTCCTAAAAATGACAGATCAGGTAAATGTTTTGACTCACTAAATTATGAAGAGCAAACGCTGGTCCGAAATCCAGAAACTGATACGGCCCCTTCATGCCCATCCCTGCCCTAGACTACAGTGCATGCACACCTTGTTTCCAAGGGCTACATTGACTACTGGAAGAAAACCATGAAAACCTGAAGACATTGTGGCCCCCCAGGACTTGAGTTTGACAACCCTAACATTTTACGAACGCCACAGCGAATAAGAACGTCCCCTTCACGCCACACTGTCTTCTACACCTTTCACAAATGTATAGCATTTATAGCAACATAGCTGTACCCTAAACGCTGTTGAAATTGAGTAACAAGATGTTCCTGCTCCTGGCTCTGGCTCGACTACGTTTCCAGCTGGGGAAACGATGTATAGTATTGTGACAGAATTGATTTATCGGTGGTGGATTCTGGGATTTTGTCACAGGAAATCAAGATGGCCGCCTGTAAGCATTGCTACACAAAGCCGGATTTGAAGCAAATATGTTCAGTGGAGAATCGACTAACAAGGAGTACATAGAGTACATTTCTCAATGTGGAGTTGAACGTTTCAATGTGCTGTCATAAACCATACGTGGAAGCGTATATTTGTAATGGCCCTCCGATAATTAATGACATGAATAAAAACTTTTGCAGCTCTGCTGGTCACTTCCTCATATCACGGTTATTCCTTTCCTCCAGGTAATTAATTACTGCATTTTTGCTCTGGACTGTATTCCTAATTATTACCATTGGGATCAGGACTTGCTTGCACAGTTTTGAAACCATCACAATTTAAACTATTTTACTTGTTATCCTACATATGTATGGTAATAAATCATGCTGACACAACAGTACTTATAAGTTATAACCCTAAATTCCTCCCTGGATCAACATGACATGGCTTGTCTTCATGCTGAATTTCAATCCTTCAAAACTATGAATTGCCTCATCTTTCTCCAGAATATCCAGTGACATGGTAAATGTAATATTCACTACCATAGGCATTAGCTCGGACTCCCATGAACAGAAAATAAATAGCCTAACTAACACTAACTTGGTTAGTTTTAATTAAAATGTCTTAAATTATGTTCATTGTTACGTGTACTGGAGAACGGGTGGTATTTTGAGAACTATTCACATTCTTATTCAAATTTGTCTCTCAGTGCAACAACAAAAAAAACAACAAAAAAAACCTTAATGAAAATCGAGCGTCTTTAAACAGGGATCTCTCAGTGAGCTGGCAGCTTCTGCGCCGCATCTGTGACATCACTTTCCCAAACGTTCAACCCTTTGGAAGTTTGTCCATATAAGGAAGAGAGCTCCAGTTTCACCTTTCCGCTGGTCTGTCGAGACTGGGGCTGGCCTCGCGTGTCCCTCCTCCGGCGAGCCCAAGCCTTCGTCTCCGATCCTCGCGGATCTTTGGGCTTTACCTTACAAGGCAGGGAGACCTGTCCTGTAGCGCGCAATGTTTACGTGACAGCGCGTGTCCGCGTGTTCCGACGGCCCGTTGCCTCTGCTTGGGTTGCGTACATCAGCCCACTTCGGAATGTGAATTCAGGGAGGAGAGAGCGAGAGAGAGAGAGGCAAAGTTGACCGAAAGCATGTTTATAGGCTAACATTTGCGATGAATGGAGCTGCATATTTGAGCTTTTGGGTGGGGAAATAACGACCGGATGCAGCCTATATGTCAGGCTACAAGTAGCTAAGTAAAAAATGAAGCTACTTTCTGGATGAGGCACCAATATTAAGTGATTAGGAATATGATATGTCACATTTTTAAACAAGTACGCTAATGGAATATTGTGAACTTAACTGGCTCCAGTCAGCCACAGTTACAAAAATGCGCAAAAGGCTTACATCGAATGCGCAAAAAATATTTCAAAATAGTGAAATAAAAAACTGTACATGAACAGCGATCTGTGAGTGTACGCTAGTCTCTGCTGCGATAGCCAATGACACAAGAAGAGGGGAATAAAACTATTTCAGATACAACCGTTGCTAGGATACCAGTCCGGGGCTATAGATACAATAATATATGACCAAAAATAGATTTATTGCGAGCTTGCAGTAGCAGATAGACAGGTGATGCTGACTGCAAGTTTACAAAAGAGAGTCATTTGTTTTATTTTGTGTGCAATATGGTGCATACCACATTCAAAATTGATTCTAATGGTCGATTAGGCTATTTGGAAATATATCTTACATATAATGTCACATTTCGTAAATTTCGATTATTGCGACTCCGTCCAACGATAAAACCCGAGTAGCCTACATAGAGTACTGCTAAATAGTGGAGATATAGAGATGTAAGCTATATAGGGATCAGTAGCCTAGTCGCAGCCAGTGCTGTGCGAAAGCTATGATGGGGCTATTGTGAAGTAGACGAAAACGAAAACGAAATTGGCGTGACACCCATTTTCCTTTTAATAATGTTTATTTTCTACATTTAATTATGTTCCTTTGATACAAGCACGGTTGTGCTATCAGTCTCTTCTACAGTCGGCTTTAGGATGGTACTAAGGTAGTGGATGACTGCATGCATTACACTCGCCTTGCCACAGCTGGGCAGTGGTGGCCGGGCACGCAACGTAAACAAAACCCAATGCCAAACGCCAATGGCTAAAAAGATGAAAGGGTGTGGCATCCACATGGAAAGGTAGCCCACTACCTGGAGACTGGTTGAGGTGCTATTCTGTTAATAATGCTCTTGGAGTCGCAGTTTAGTCGTCGCTCCCATTAGTATCGAATAAAAAATGTCGTGCTTGCTTAGAGTCATTAATTGACAGGAGCATAATTGAACCAACGAGCAGAGGGACGGGTCACGACAGAACTCATCCATACCAAGCGATTGAGCGCATTAAATCAGTCAACCTATATTTAAGTACTCAACCTACATTTAAGTCCCAACACTGACAGTTGGATCAACCAATCAAATGTAACGTGTGGGAAGAGGCTGGGCTAAAGAAGACACTCTTAGAACCAATCACAAAGCAAGTTCCGTCAGGGGTTCATTATTTTTTTTCTTTTAGTCAAAGTTTTTGGTCGGCGGCGCTGAAGGACCTGCCTACTTGCCACTCCACAGCGCCGTTGTTAAGAAAAAAAAAAGGACCAAAAAGAGGCCAGGAGTCTTACGAGTGAGCGGAGAGTGAAAGAGTCACAGAACGAGGCACGAGACTAAGTGGGGGAGCGAGGGACCGTTAATTTCATCCACACCGTCTCGAGCGCGCCCGGGAGAATTACATTGTTGCAACATCACCTAGTCGAAGAGGCGACGGGAATAGCTATCGGAAGAACTGAAGAAATAGAGACATCATCATGGAGCTTTATGACGAGGACGATACCATTTATATGCAGCAAGAAGACGACTGGGACCGCGACCTTCTCTTAGACCCCGCATGGGAAAAGCAGCAGAGAAAGGTAAAGCGATCCTTAACGGCGAATAATTGCCTGCTCGTTTGAAAAAAAAAAAAAAAAAGCTGGTGCTGGTGAGGGGGTGGAATATCATCTCGAGATGCAGCAACGCGGATGTAGCTCGAATGTGTGTGTGTGTGTGCGCGAGACAGGCAATTGATACTTCACAAAATTGATACTTTCTCTTGGAGACCGGTGTGTTGCGTAGTTCTTGGGGGGCATAAGCTTTATTGTTACAGATAGCCACTTGTATCGTATGCTGGCGAAGAGTAGCTATAGTTATAGTTTATATCCCCGATGTGTTTACTCGTGTGGCACACAATATTCGTTCGCACTGTATTGATAGTTTTTGTGCAAGTAGCGTAGGCACTAAAAGAGCTTGTAAAATGTGCTCGTTAGAATATCTGGCATATCCGTACTGGTTTGGAGAAGAATAGCGTTTTGATATCTCCTTGCATGCTATTTGGAAGATGGAATATGCTACTACGAAAACGAGATCCCACGAAGCAATTTATTTGAACGTTATATTGATATATTGCTACTTCCCTGTCCTTTGGAAACAATTAAAACGTGCCCCTGAAGATGTTCCTCCCACCTTCCCAAGCAACAGATGTCAGACACACATACTTTGACCAGTCTTAACGGCAGACATCCTGATCGAAACCCCCCGCCCCCATCCCCGAAACCTGAACGATATACTGATCCTCTTTGTAACGGTCCTTCCGAGAAAAGAGACAACTGAGGATGTATGATCAAAGCCGTTGTTACTTCAACTAGAAGAGAACAGCGATATGTATTGACATCGTAGGCTATGCTGACACGGTGATGGGTGTTGGTCCCTTGCCGGTACCTTCGCCTTGTGATGCGATAGGGGTGATTTGCTGTGCAAATAGTTTGTTCCGGCCAAACAATCCTTCAGATAATATTACTTCCAAGTCGAAAACGTGGAGGCTAAGCTGTAATTTCGCCATCTACTGTGACTGTCAACTTTCATGGTTTGCATATTACATGCCCATGCATTTCCCTCTAGCCTACATATGTTCTCCCAAAAAGAGCACGCGTTCATTTATGAGACGATTTCATTTCGTCCTGGCTACAAATTACAGACGCAGCCTTTTAGGAATTTAGCGAAAGGGTGAAATATTTGTGCTCACCCTCGCTCCCACACTTTTCTGTGGTTCAAAAAGGGAAAAAATGCAGTGGAATCCGAGTAAGCGGTGTGGTTTGGGCTGGGCTTGCATGTGAACGAGCTTGCCCAAAAAAGGTAATAATCGGCCCCTCTTGCTGCTGTTGGAAAACTTTCCCCTTTTCCTTTTTTTACTATCTAAAGCCGCGGTTCCTAATTTCCTGAATTATGTCATCGTTAGACAGCTACCGGAGAAAGACAAAAAAACGGTATTCAGGTATTCTGAGTCAGAGTTCAAAAGCACATTCTAGAATATTGTAGAATCCATGTTGACGCTCTGTTTCACTGTGCCGAAATGCGTTGTCCGATTGGGACCCAAATATTGTTTCGGCTATACATTTGAAGCTGTTTGTTTCTTATCGCAAATGGCATTACACGAATCTCGTGGCATGCACAGCCATTAAAATAACTACTTATACTGCATAAAAAACGTAAGTAAGGACTTGACGCCGGATGGTAACCAGTCTGAGCCCAAATTTCATTACTTTCATTACTTGACCAGGATTCAAGAGCATGTCATTATATTGAGGTATTTCTATATAAGAATTACAAAGCCTCAGAGTGTGTTATATATTCATGTGGAGAAAAAATGAACTGTGTATTCCTGCGTTGCACGTGCACTGTCGTCTCGCTGACTCCTGCCTTCCCTTCACACTGTGATTTGACTCTTATTGATGGAGACGCTCGCTGGAGAGAGAGAGTTCGTTTGGTGACGTTTGGCTCGCGGTGCCCGTAATTGCATCACGTGTGTCTGTGTTGTAGACACGGCGCAGAGTTCAGGTTATTATTCACAGCTCGCGCTAGACAAAAGAGTCAGTGATCGGGGCTCGAACAGAGAGGGGTTGTCCCGAGCTCTCCAGTGGACACATGGGAAGACTGCTGTGTTTGTCTTTGTTCAATGAGCGGGAGTGTGTTATTGATCTAAAACTTTCCAATTCAAGCTTTTTTTTCTTTTTTTTTTGAGGAGAACTGGAAAGTGGATTTGGCTATCCATTGCAGGATGTTCTGCCTGCACATAAATACACTATAAAGTTTTATTTTAGTTTCTCTGTAGCCACACTAAAAGCAATAATGTTCAAATAATTTGCTTCAAGCATAATTAGGAATGTTTTGTTTTTTTTCCATACAAGCTATGTCATTTAATAATTTTATACATTGTGCAATACATTTGTGTTGAAGTATGTTGTTCTGTCAGAGGATTATGCCATGACACAATGTAAGATGTAGCTCTACCTTATGGGAGTTGTAATCAGGTGAATGACAATTTATGGGCAGTAATATGAAATATGTTCCAGCTTGCATTGCAATAATGAGATAGGGAAATTGCACTCTTTTACCATGTAAGAAAAATGCTTATCCAACCAAATGCCAAAATGGGTTCTTTGGAACAAGCTGTTCTGTAATGCATATCCTGCATAGTCAACTAAGCTTCCCCAAATTGGTTTAATTTGAGACTGAATCTAGAGTCTCCTTATACATAAACACAGAGCCAGAAATTACTTTATAACTTAGAAATTCGGTTCAGCACCTTAATGGAGTAGAAGCATCAGGCCACGTCAGTGTGGACACAGAGAAAGTTATCTTGTTTATATTTCGGTGGAGTTCTCCTGTAATTATGTAATTACATTTTACTCATTGCTTGAGAAGATAGAAACATAAAAAGCCCTGTGTAGGCCATGTAGACTCACACATGTATTTTTTATTTTTTTTGGCTTTACACTAATGCCTCTGCAGTTCTTCTTTGCAAAGTGGCTTAATGAGAATTTTGTGACCTGGAGCTACAAGCAGTCAGATAACTTTAAGCTCCGCTGTAATGCGCAGCTCTGCGTTGTGGCAAACAACCCTGGAATTTCTGCCGCCGATTGTCAGCGCTGTTTGCTGTTTGCTGGGAGCTGGAGCACCAGCGGCAGGGACAGGCTTTGCAGGTGCACTCTTAGCGAGGCGGGGAGGGCTCCGTGAGCATGTCTTGACTTGATGGCGGAACTTCGTTCTCCTTATCTCTGGAATTGTAGCCCCGGCGGCAGAGTCTCACTCCGGGGGGCCGAGCCTCGGGTTCGTCTGCATGTGGGGAGAGAGAGAGGGGGGGGGGTGCTTCCGGGGGCCCCGACGCTGGCCCGTGCGGTTAAACCAGCCGGCGAGACGCAAAAGACCCAATTCCTCCCGTTCATCTGGAGGTTTCTGCGCGGAAAGGGGAAGCAAGACATGGGACAGGGCGGTGGGGTGGGGCGGGGGGGTGGGGAGCTGTTCGTACACGAAACTACCCACACGGCCTTTCATCTTCTCCCTTTGTGCGTGACTCGTGCTGGACTGAGATCCACCAATCAGGAGGGCGGAGGGGGCGGCGGGGGGGGGCTCCAGGTGTTTACCTTGGTGGGTGAAGTCATCCATATATGCCCTTTTTTGGGCATTAAAGGTACCCACCCCTGGACCCACTGATGCTGCTATTGAAGAGATCTGGTTACATTATAAGATAACCTCTCTGACTTATTTTTGTCAAATAATTTATTTAATAATTTTTTATTTTCTCTTTTGCTGTGGCAGAAGGACTCTGCCTCTGATAATTGGTTGCGGAATAGGCATGGTGAATGAATGGAGTGTGAAATGGGCTCTAAATCCATTAGACATTAATTGGTTGTACGGTGCTGTATCAGGCACCATACCATAGAAAAGAAATACAGTTTCTGGTTCTGGCTGGGGGATTGGTGCTATACCACCGAGGAAGACTTGAGATTTCTTTCCCATAATTCTTTGAAAAAAAAAAAGAACTCTGTAGTGGTACTCTCTCAAATGAAGTAGGCCACTAAGTGTATAAGCACAGCAATATAATGTTTACTACCTGCTGGTGTGGTATGATGGCATGCAGCTTAAACCCACTACTGCAGGAGAAATCTTGAAATGAATGGCTATTTGTTACCAATTAATCTGGGGATTTCTGGGTGGGGTTGTGCTGTTGAAGTGTTTTTGCTCTGTGGTACTGGAGCCCCAGAGCATCCTGGGTAAAATGCCACATTGTAACATCTGTGTATGAAAGCTGGTTTTCATCATGAAATGTCTATAGTACAGCAGTATCATCTGTAGACGAAAATGTCCAATCTTCCTCCCTATTTTCCATAATCCCACTGTGTGTGTGTGCGTGCGTGACATGCATGCATGCATGTGTGTGTGTGTATGTGGGCATGCATGCATGTGTGTGTGTGTATCTGCATGCATGTGTGTGTGTATGTATGCATGCATGTGTGCGTGCATGTGTTTGTGTGTATGTATTTGTGTGTATCTGCACGCATGCATGTGTGTGTGTGTGTGTGTGTGTGTATGTGTGCAGTGACAACAAAGGCGAGTGATGCAAACCAGTTGTGACAAAGCCAGGAATGTCAGATGGTTGCTCCAGTCTACGGGCCCAAACGGCAGCCCCCCCTGCCCCTCTGAATGATCCCCTCTCTCATGTGACAGCCCCGCTCCTGTAATACCCCCTTTGCTGAGTCACCAGCCCCCCCCCCCCCCCCCCCCCCCCCCACTCCAGCTTTGGTGTTCAACACGGGCCAGTTAGCAGCACAGTGTTTTAGCTCAGTCAGGGTTATGGCAGGGGGAAGTGGTATTTGGGAACGGGAAGTCTTTAACCAGTGTGTAGCAGTGGGCCGTTCCCAGGTGGGGCACTGAATCTTTTTCCCCTTTAGCGACGTGTTTCATCTGAATTGGCACTGTAAAACCTTCAGCTTTGTAATTGGATAATATAAAAAATGATCTGTGTGTCACCCGGGGTAACAGTTACTCATCTCTTGGTTCCCAGTGCTGCCATCGGGCCGCTGGTTGCTGCCTTTTGTGTAGCTTAACCCATTGAGTAGGGGGGGTTTGGAACATTCTATGTCAGTGTTCTAGAACTCCACTCCTTGTAGTTAGCAGTAGTGATTGTCACATCAGCCTTAGAATGTTCAGTTAAGAACTTTAGCTGTTCACAATGTTCAGTTAAGAACATTCTAATCGGCTGATTGTGATCTCACACCTTAAAGGGGTTAGTGTCCTGGTTTTGAACTGGAAGAGTGAAGGATTGGCAGGAGACAGTGCAGTTGTGCCCGGGTGTGCCGTTGTGGGGTGGGTGTGTGTTGTGTGGACCCGCGTGCGAAGTACTGGCCTCTGTAGGTGCTCCAGTCTGCGATCGTAAATCCCAGAGCTCCTCTTCCGGGCATACGAGCTTCCGTCACGCTGTTCTGCCCACACCTCGTTCTGGCTGACTGATGGGGTCACCAGTGCCCCCCCCCCCCCCACCCTCCAGTTATTAAAGCGGCTGCGGCCCCTGTACCCCTTCATATGGGCCCGTCCCTGGAGGACTTTATGGGTCTGCTTCCAGTGTGATCATCCATGCAGGAGCGATGGCCGGACTGAGCGAGCCTGACAGATGATCCTGATTCAGGGCCCTGACGTTTTAGCTTCCTGGGTCCGCTGCTCAGTTACTCCTCGTCCCCCCTCTCCCACCCCAACCACGCCGCAAACCCTGCCCCCCCCTCTCCCGGACTGAAATACGATCCTGTGTAAACAAACCGAGGGCTTTAGTCGTACATGTTTTATAATTAACCCAAATGTCTTGCTTTGCGCTGCTAATGAAAGGCTCTAGGTGAAAGAAACCCCTCTAGACTTACACCCTGGAGCCCCCCTGTGACATTCTCTCGGCTGATACTGGTCGCCTGTAACTGAGATATCTCGTTTGACCCGTTCCCCTCCTCAGCGGGTGACTCTCTCCCATTTTTCCTGAGGGAAGTCGATGCCTGTTTATTATTCTTCTTCTTCTGTGTTTATCCCGGATGAGGAAGCTCCGGCCTGAAAGTTGTTTATTTGATTCATTGTGTCATTCACTTCCAGTCCTCCATCTGCACCCCTCCCCCCCCTACCTCTGGCCCCTGCATCCAGCGTACGCTCTCAAACAGGGCTGCCGAACCCTGTTCCCGGAGCTCCACGGTCCTGGATGTTTGCACTCCAACCCGAATTTGACACACCTGATTGAACTCATTAGAAGCTCAATGAGATCTCTGGCTGGTGAGTGAGGTGTGCTTTTTTAGGGTTGGAGTGATAACCTACAGGACGGTAGATGTCCAGGAACAGGGTTGGGCAGCCCTGCTCTGAAACATCAGTGCAGGGAGACTCAACAAAAGGATGTGTTAATATCCATCTTGTGCTGCTACTTCTGTGTTACTTTTATCACATTTTGTGTCAAATGTACTTAGTTTGTGTTACAAATATGCAATTAATGTGTTACACCGGGAGTCTTTTTTTAAACACAGGCTGCGTTGAAAGTAACACAAAATGTGTTGTATTTATAATAGGCATGGAGGTGTGTTTCACAAAATGAAATGTTATAATGAGTTGTTTAGCACATCTGCTTTTGAGAGTGCATCTTGGAAGCTTTCAAACCTTGCACAGCCTGTGCTAACCTAACCTCTTGTGGAGTTTCATGGGCCTACAGGAGAATGTAAGGTGTGCACTACCCAATCCAGCCATGGGTGAACTCCCCATCCCAACAACCAGTTCATACGCATTTCACTATTGAGCCCGGTACACTTCCTTTGCATAAATCCACTTCCTGTCCAATGGTTGGCATTTATATTGCACCATCATCCAAAGCGCTGTGCAATTGATGACACACCAACATCAATTGGCTGCCATGCAAGGCACGAACCAGCTCGTCAGGAGCATTTAGGGGTTAGGTGTCTTGCTCAGGGACACTTGGACACAGGGGATCGATTCGGCAGGGGATCGAACCGAAACCGGCAGCCCTGTATAAACGACATAAGGAAGCGCAGAGGGGTTTCACTCTAAACCTCTGGATTCAGATCATATTCAAGTCTTTCATTTGTGGTCAGCTCCTCTGTTCAGATGTTTGTTCTGATGGATCAGGCTGATGCTGTAAGGCCCAACATTATTAAACAGAAAAAGGAGGAATTCAACTTTGTCTAGCAACAGGCTTAATTTTTTTAATGTTTATGAAAGGGGATTGGAAATGCTCAATATTAAAACTATTGTAACTTATCTCAATAATATATTTCCCAGTTTTCATCCTGATTCAGTGCATTATTGTTTCATCGTAATAAATATTCCACATTATGCGATTGGGCAGCTGCTGATAAATCTTCCAATTATGTATTTTTTAATAATCTTGGGCAAAAATTGAAATGATACAGTTTTGGCTTCCCTATTTCTTGGATCCTCTTGCTTCACCTTGTGTACCGTTACTGCGGGAAACTGGATAAGAAAACATTCAGATTGCTTCCAAAGGGAAAGGTGTTCTGGAAGCCTCAGTCCTTTGTGATGTCACAGGGATTAGACAGTCCCATCAGTGTGGATTGTCTGATTGTTTGCATTTTTAATGCCAGCCTTGTATAGAATGCAGTCGCCTTCTCCCTCTGTTTCTAGTCCTGTGAAATAGAATTGTCACTTGTGGCAACCTTTTGAAGTCTTTAAGACCTCTGCCATCAAGCCCTGATTCTCCAGTCCTTTTTTTGAAATGGCCTGTAATGGCTTCTTATTCCAGCTTGTGAACTTTGTCCCCGCCATAGAATTATTCGGGGGCATGACCCTTATTAAGTTGTCCACCGCGTGTAAAGAATGTTCTCTTTCGGGAAGCCGAACGTGTTCAATTAAGCCGCTCTTATCTTGAAGCATTGCAAATGTCAGGGCTTTGATGCAAATGCAGCTCCAACGACCGCTTCAGCCCTTGCAGTTCGGACGTTTCCTTTACAAGCCACTTCCAAATGTCATTTGTAACACTTGAAATGTGGAGTTTGCGGAGCACAAACGCGAGGAGGAGACGTGACTCTTTTTGAAAGGAGTTCCTGTGACCAGGAACAGGAAGTGGTTGTGTGTTTCCCCTGAGAAAAGCCAGCTGGTTGCAGACGTTCGATGACCTAGTTTCTGACGGCTTTTAATAGAGTTTTCTGGGAGGACTTCACATATTTTGTGACGGCACTGACGGAGCACCTGAGGGTAATCTGGGGAAAGTTTAAATAAACACGCTTCAGTTTCCCATCCAGGAAAGTGCACATTTACATTTTACATTCTTATCCAGAGCAACTTTCAATTTGTGCACACAATGAAAATGTCTATATGCATAAATCACCAACATCCCAATTAGCAGTTTATTGGAGTGTAATATTCAGGAAATAACACCCAGTTGGTAGTAAATACTTGTCACTTCAATGAACTTGTGGAACGGAAGGTAGATATAAAAGTTCGGGACACCTGATCTGCTGCAAGAAAACCCTTAAAATAGCATATTTTTTGTGGCATTCATGGAATGTGAAACTGTTTGTGATTGGATGGGAGTTGGTTGTTGGGGGGCGGGGTCACGGGGCATTTCCTGGTAGGAGAGGAGAGGAAGTGGAGTCTCACGCCGTAGCGTGTCTGGGTCACTGGAGTTCTCTGAGTCACGGTCACATGGGTGCTGGTCGAAAGTGATCTGCTGCGAGAGCAAGATTGTGTCTTTGTGTGCGCGCATACTGTGTGTGTGTGTGTGTGTGTGTGTGTGTGTGTAGTGGTGCATACTCATGGCTTTGTTCCCTGCTTCCCTTCCTATCATGTGGACAGGACCTATGGAAATTAGCCTGTGTGTGCGTACGCGTGAAATCAGACAGTATGTCTGTATGTGAGCTTGTGCGTCGGTCAGTTTCTGCGTGTGTGTGCGTATGCGCGAAATCAGACAGTATGTCTGTATGTGAGCTTGTGTGTCGGTCAGTTTCTGCGTGTGTGTGCGTACGCGTGAAATCAGACAGTATGTCTGTATGTGAGCTTGTGCGTCGGTCAGTTTCTGCGTGTGTGTGCGTATGCGCGAAATCAGACAGTATGTCTGTATGTGAGCTTGTGTGTCGGTCAGTTTCTGCGTGTGTGTGCGTATGCGCGAAATCAGACAGTATGTCTGTATGTGAGCTTGTGCGTCGGTCAGTTTCTGCGTGTGTGTGCGTATGCGCGAAATCAGACAGTATGTCTGTATGTGAGCTTGTGTGTCGGTCAGTTTCTGCGTGTGTGTGCGTACGCGCGAAATCAGACAGTATGTCTGTATGTGAGCTTGTGCGTCGGTCAGTTTCTGCGTGTGTGTGCGTATGCGCGAAATCAGACAGTATGTCTGTATGTGAGCTTGTGTGTCGGTCAGTTTCTGCGTGTGTGTGCGTATGTGCGAAATCAGACAGTATGTCTGTATGTGAGCTTGTGTGTCGGTCAGTTTCGGCGTGTGTATCTGTGCGCATTTTTCAGTTTTTGTGTTTGCGTGTTTATACCTGTGTGTGTGAGCATGTGCATATGTGTGAGTATGTGCTCATGTGTGCATGTGTTTGTGTGTGTTACGTGTGTGAGAGCGGGTGCATATGTGTGTGTGTCTTTGTGTGTGTGTTACATGTGTGCTTCTACGCGTTTGTTTGTTTTTTTTATATGAATGCATGAATGAGGGGAGGGCCGGTCTGAGTAAATAGAACACAGGGCAAACAGAACTCGATACGCTGCCCACTACAATGGCCCAGTGGGAGGGGCGGAGTCAGGAGGCAGCAGGTGAGCCAGACAGAATTCCCATTCAGTCGTCACAAAGGGAAGGTTATCTGGAAGCCATGCTCCTTTGTGATGTCACAGGGACCTGACTGTCCCAACAGTGTGGAAACCACACTCCTTTGTGATGTCACAGGGATTTGACAATCCATCAGTGTGGAAAACATACTCAATTGTGATGGCACGGGGTTTTGACAGTCCATCAGTGTGGAAGCCACACTCCTTTTGTGATGTCACAGGGAATTGGCAGTACATCAGTGTAACAGGTGATGCACCAGTAACGGTCTCTCCGGTCTTCCTCAGAGCCTGTTTCTCTGTCACACAGTCGCCCAAGCCTGCCACACGCCGCGGGGGAATTATTTATGAGCCAAGAGCTGCCAAAATGTGCAGGGCTGTCACCTGCACCCCATCAGTCCTGCGTCATACACACCGAGACAGCAGGGTGCAGACAGTAGGACTGAAAAAGGACAGGGATCAAATCACCCCCCCCCACCCCCTTCCTTCTCTCCCCCTCCCAGGAGAGGAGGTAGCTAGATTGATGAAGTTTGGGTTTTTTGCTGATCTGAATGGGAAGGAGGGGGGTGGGGCAGGAGTATATGGGTGACTGAAAGTGGAGTGCTTAAATGCAAGTGTTATTGAAAGTGGTTGGCAGCTAAGCTTAATTTTAAAAGCCAGGGTGAGACACAGGCCAAAGACAGTAGAGGGGAAATGGGGCCTCTGTTCGTTTGGATGGGGATGCCTGCCAGTGCCCCTCCCTGTCTCCTAATGTAGATGCACTCACAGACTGTTGAGTGGAGCAGCTGTCTCACTCTCAAGCGGCCGAACGCAAACACCCTCACCTCCAACACCTTTACAGGTGTTTTCTGCGCCAAATTCAAACGGTGTTCAAAAGGACGCGGCATTAACCGCCACTTTAGAACCATACTTAGACATGAACGTGTAAATAACTGTGTGTATGCCAGGGTTATGAATGGCACTTTGTTTTACGAATGTTTGCTTTTGAACAATTCTGACAATCAGCCGTGTGAATGCAGGATGAGATCCTGTGCATGGCTGAGGTCCCCGGGCTCAGCCTCTCTGAGCCCAGTGTCACGGGAAAGATCGATATTTCGCCTATTTGTCCACGGCTATAAATTCCATTGGTTTACCTGAGCCTGGCGGCCATTCCAGCATTCGTATGACGGGAGCCTTCTTGATTTCTCTGCAGTAGAAGCCAGGGTCCCGTTTTTTTTAAAGCCGTGACCAGCTTTCGGTTCTTTTCTGAAACGTGCACATTTATTGTGAAACTCTCTGTTCTGGCTTTCGGCGGTCGCACTTCTCGTCTTGTGGCGCTTTTGCCCACAACTCTCAGGGAGCGGGGTTTTTTTCGTGGCGGGGCTCTGTTGGTGAGGTGCCAGACGGAACACGCACGCGAGCCACGGTTGGTGGAAAGTAGGGCCAAACGGCCCTAAAACGGCAGAAACATAAGAAGAAGAAAAAAAAAAATCAACACACGTGGAGGTCATAGGGTCAAAGGCGTAGGGTCAAAGGCGTAGGGTAAAAGTCATAGGGTCAAAGGCGTAGGGCAAAAGTCATAGGGTCAAAGGCGTAGGGCAAAAGTAAATGGGTTAAAGGCGTAGGGCGAAAGTCATAGGGTCAAAGGCGTAGGGCGAAAGGCAGAGGCAGACACTGGCACATCTGGGCAATATGAGCCTTATGTTTCATTGATCTCCAGAGAGCAAAATAACTATTTACACTCTCAGAAATGAAGGTACGGAAAGTGCCACGATGCTGGGGCGGTACCCTATAGGTACATAGAATT
The DNA here is from genome assembly GCF_963514075.1 of Conger conger. Taxonomy (NCBI): domain Eukaryota; kingdom Metazoa; phylum Chordata; class Actinopteri; order Anguilliformes; family Congridae; genus Conger; species Conger conger. Next base: position 11,081,996 of record NC_083760.1, on the reverse strand, counting down.
GCCCTCGCCGGCAATATATAGTTCATTTTTTTGCCTGGAAAACATACTCATTTGTACCCGACGAGAACATTACTGTACTTTCAGGGAAATCTTTATCCTTGTGGAACAAATGCACCTCCACTGTCACTTTATTCCTGAGTGTATACAGGACCGCCTCAGAATTGAGTCTGACGATGTATTCGAGCGCAAGAGCAAGCCATTTACAAAACAATGTTCTCATTTCTTTTTTATGTAGGCCTATTTATAGTCTAGTCTGGAGTCAGCTGTAGAATTATTGACACCGTTGATGGAAAAGGCTGCAGTATAAGGGCTGAAGCGCCGGAGGCCAGGGCTCTGTGTTCGGCTGGAACAGACCCAGCCCAGAGGAGAGGGGAGCAGACAGACCCAGCCCAGAGAGAGGGGGCTAAGTCTGGGCCCCATCTCTGAGCTCCCTGCCTGGGCCCTGCTGTTTCTGGAGAGCTCCCTCTCTCTCTCCCTCCCTCTTTTTCTGTTTCTCTCAATCTCTCTCTCACTCTCCATCTTTGTGTGTCTGCCTCCCCTCTTTCTCTCCTCCTCTCTACCACTCTCCCCCCCTTACTCAGGCCTCTATCATTCTGCCTGTCTCTGCTCTTCCTCTATCTTTCTCTCTTTCTCTCTCCCCCTCTCTCCTATCTGTCTCTCCCCTTCCCTCTCTTCTCACTCTCTTGCTCTCTCTCACTCTCTCTCTATCTGCCTGCCTCCTGTCTTCCTATCTCTCTGTCCCCCCTCTCACTCTTTCTCTCTCTTACTCTCTCTCTCTCTCTCTCTCTATCTGCCTGCCTCCTGTCTTCCTATCTCTCTGTCCCCCCTCTCACTCTTTCTCTCTCTCTCTGCCTGTCTCTTCCCTCTCCTCCCCCTCTCCCTCTCCCTCTCCTCCCCCTCTCCCTCTCCCTCTCCTCCCCCTCCCTCCCTCCATCCCCCTCTCGCTCTCCTCCCCCTCCCTCCATCCTCCTCTCCCTCTCGCTCAGCTCTGGCAGGTGTCCTGCAGTAGTCACACAGCTGGGCCTGCAGAGCCGCCCCTCTCGGCTGAGTGCTCAGGGGGCAGTCTGGGTCCCGCTGAAGGGGCTGGAGGTCCCGCTGAAGGGGCTGGAGGTCCCGCCGCTCCCCTGGTTCTTACACCTGGTCCTGGATCCCCGGCCGCCACCAATACCGTCACTACAAAGCCCCATTGTGTCTCTCTTGTTTTATCGTAACGCGGTGGAAATCTTCGCGGAAGAGTGTGGGGCTGTGGTTGAAGGTAGGGGAGGGGGGGGGGGGGGCTTTCCCTCTCCCTGCTAACCCCCCCCTCCCTCAGTCCTTCCATGGGGATGCAGTTCTGGCCCATGGCTGTTTGTGCTTACAGGCCCCTGCAGCTGTAACTAACACTAATATTTAAATTCCTTTATGCTCGTGGACTGTGACAGAACGACCATTAAAGGAGATGTCATGTGGGTGGGGGAGGGGAACGGTGTGTATGTGGCTCCATACTGTATGTGTGTGAGAAAGAGAGAGAGTGAGAGAAAGAGAGAGAGTGAGAGAGAGAAAGAGAGTGTGAGAAAGAGAGAGAGTGAGAGAGAGAAAGAGAGAGAGTGAGAGAGAGAGAAAGAGAGAGTGAGAGAGAGAAAGAGAGAGACAGGCTTTTGTGGATACTGGGTGTAAGGCTGCTTTACCGTACTCACCTCTCACCTCTGACCTTTGCACCCTTCACCTTTGCTCTGGACTACGAGTCACATGGTCGCCAGCAGATGGACGCTAATGCTGAGCTTCACCTATGACTTGTTTGGGTAGTCGCTGGAATGCCCTACTGCAGGGGTGTCAAACTCCAGTCCAGCAGTGTCTGCTGGTTTTTGGTGTGTTTCAGGACGAGAGATACATTTCAAAGTCTTTAATTGGCTAAAGATTCCACACACCTTGTTCTCAAGGCCTTAATTGGCTGCTGATTGAAAGGAAACCACAAATACCAGCAGACACTGCGGCCCTCCAGTACTGGGGTTTTTTTTGACACCTTTGCCCTACTGAACGAACGGCTTAAGCTAGGTTTTGAAACAGCTGGTAGCTGATTGGCCAGTTCAGACCAGCTTAGCTACCAGCTACCAGCACTAGCTGGTTGACTACCCAGCAAGACCAGCTTGACCAGTTACATTTTTAAACAGCAGGGTGGGCTTTCAGACTGGGTCACCGTGATTCGTGGAAGGATTGCGTGCCACAGCTGGAGTTTTCCCCAGGTGATGTGGACTCTTCCGGAAGGCACAGACTGCTCCGTTTTAAATGGGTGTGCTGTGACTCCACTCTGAAAGTAGGTCCTGTGTTCATTAATACTTTCTTCTGACACAGAAATAAGGGCCATCATCTCAGACCCAGATAACTACGCCTCTCTTGCGTTGCCCATTTTTCCTATATGGAGTTAGCAGTCCTGTGGCTATGGATGCTAAAATCAGTCCTGTGGCTATGGATGCTAACAGCATTGTTGTGGCTATGGATGCTAGCCACAGTGCTGTGGCTATGGATGCTAAAAGCAGTGTTGTGGCTATGGATGCTAACATCAGTCCTGTGGCTATGGATGCTAACAGCAGTGTTGTGGCTATGAAGACTAACAACAGTGCTCTGGCAGTAGAGGCTAATGGAGGCTAACAGGCTAACCTTTCCTGATTGCAGTGGTGAAAATGGGCTCCACAATGTCAATCTGTTTTTTAACCTTATAAGAGAAAGATGCACAAAGATATTTTTATTTCTTGAATGGGGGTATAGCTCAACTGTTGATCTGTTATACTTTGACCCCAGGCATAAGGTCTTGTTTATGTATTCACTTTAATGCAAATATAAAAAAACAGACATTTACATTCACCCATCCATCATGGGTGCTGGGCTGGCACCTATCCCAGAATGCAACGTGTGCGAGGCACCAATACACCCTGGACAGGTAGCTAATCCATCACAGGGCCTTCATACCACTCACTCACATTCATACCTATTGGCAATTTAAACTCTCCAATTAGCTACCAGCACCATGGGGCGACATGGCTCAGGCAGTAAGAGCAGTCGTCTGGCAGTCGGAGGGTTGCCGGTTCGATCCCCCGCCTGGGCTGTGTTGAAGTGTCCCTGAGCAAGACACCTAACCCCCAAATGCTCCTGACGAGCTGGTCGGTGCCTTGCATGGCAGCCAATCGCTGTCGGTGTGTGAGTATGTGTATGAATGGGTGAATGAGAAGCATCAATTGTACAGCGCTTTGGATAAAGGCGCTATGTAAATGCAAACTAATTACCATGTCTGTGGGCTTTGGGAGGAATCCAGAGTACCTGGAGGAAACCCACAGAACTAGCAAACTCCACACTCCACACTTGAACTCAAGACATTCAGAAACCATATACGTAAAACCATATATGTACATTTTACGCGAGTGGCAGTTGATCTCAAGAGGAGGCTGTGATCTTTATCGGGGGAATTCTGGGTAAAAGTCATGAGCAGGACGTGAATAGTCAGCAGTGTGTGACAGAAATATGCACACTTAATGTAATAAGTCATGGGAACGGGACACTCTGGAATCGCAGGAATTCGTGCACTGTAAATGTGTCTGACGCTGACACAATATTTTCCATAGTGTACAGCTGTTAGCCATACCATCCTCAAGGTGCGAAACTCATGCTGTTTTAATTACATTCCAACAAAACTAGCCATATACAGGATACAGTGTGCCTGAGATCTCACTAATCTTAAAGACCAAAATATGTAGCCTACTTGGTAAATGGTTGGCATTTATATAGCGCCTTTATCCAAAGTGCTGTACAATTGATGCTTCTCATTCACCCATTCATACACACACTCACAGACCAACGGCGATTGGCTGCCATGCAAGGCCCCGACCAGCTCGTCAGGAGCATTTGGGGGTTAAGTGTCTTGCTCAGGGATACTTTGACACAGCCCGGGCGGGGGATCGAACCGGTAACCCTCCGACTGCCAGATGACTGCTGTTACTGCCTGAGCCATGTTGCCCCATACTTTTTTTATTTTTATTTTTATTTTTTATTATTTTTATCCGATTTTTTCCCTTTTTTCTCCCAATTTGGTAGCCAATTGGACCCCGTCTGATTCAATTAGAGCTAGTATTAGATACACCGCCCACACCCCATCCCTCGGCGGCCAACAGGAGAGTGACACGCCTTCTTCAAGCCGTCTCGCCTCCCAAGCTGTAACCGTGATTCCAAGGCACCCGAGGTGCTTGTTTTGTGCGGCTATCTACTAACCCTGCCAAGTCCCTCCCTGCCAATTATTGCTGCTCCATGTGAGCCGGCCAAACTTGGCTTTTGGCAGGACCGAGAATCGAACCCCAGTCCCCGGTGTTCAACTGCAGCAAACTGCAACCGCAAGCCTGCTGCATCTTAGCCTGTTGCGCCACCGCAGCTCGTGCCCCATACTTTTTCTAAACATGAGTAAACACCCACTATTGGGAATGGCATGACCACTTCTTAGTGAATCTGTTCTTGCATATATGATTTAGTGATGGTTTGATGGAGCGACACTGGCTTTCATAGGTAAGAGCAGTCATAGGGTTGCCGGTTCGATCCCGCCCTGGCTGTGTCAAAGTGTCCTTGAGCATGACACCTAAACCCCACATGCTTCTGACGAGCTGGTTGGTGCCTTGCATGGCAGCCAGTCGCCGTTGGTGTGTGAGTGTATGGGGTGAATGAGAAGCATCAATCGCACAGCGCTTTGGATAAAGGCGCTATATAAATCCCAGCCATTTAGCATTTACATAGTTTGGAGCAAATACTCAGCAGACTTCCAGATGAACTGGTAGGCCCTAACCCTGACAGTAGGAAGCCTATTGAAGCCTATTGTGTCCGGCTGCTCTGGACTCAAACAACCAATGTCAAGGCTACAGGGCAGTCTGTGTTTACCCTGAGCCAATTTTATATGTCTCATTTTGGCTGTTTTCTCAAAGGGGTTCGTCAGCCAAAGGTTCACAGCTGAAAGACTTTATTGGTCGCAAAAGGCCTCTGTGTTTAGGCGTAGTACTCTGGGAGTTATTTGCTGTAGTTTATTTTTACACAAGAAATCTGTAAGAGCATCAAATTAACACTGCAAAAAAAAGTACATATCAACAAATAGTTTAGTCTTATATTTAGACTTAAAATGTTATTTCTATCACTTTTTTACGAAATAAAACTAAACTAGTGCCAATTAGGTGGGACAGTTTTGACTAATTTCAAAATTTGCAAATGGGGTAAAAAAATGTAACTTGCCAAGCAAATACTACCTTGAAACAAGCTAATGTTTTCTGCTTGAGAGAAAAACGGATTTTAAGTCTCACTAGAGACTTCTGAAAACTTATTTTTGCAGTGAACAATTACAGGAATGTTGCACTGTAACCAAACCAATATTCTGTCTCACTAGAATTTTATGTGGAAATTTCTGTTCTGGCCCATGGGTTGGTCCATAAGCACTTAAGTACGAAATTCTCAGGAAATTAACGAGACTTCCGACCACTGCGGCATCCGCATCTCATTTGTTAATCAGCTGGGCTTTTGGGCGCTGGACCTTCATCCCAGCTACAGACGGATCTTTAGCAGAGCAGAATAAAAACCCAGCCATGAGGCGACTCGAAGAGAAACCAAACAGGAAGGGCATCGGGGAGAAAACGCCGCGCTGGCTGCCAGGCCGGGGATTGTAAACCCTTGGCGAGGATAGTAGCCTACACATAGCACAGTATTAATGGTAGGTGAGAACACCACAAAAAACATTGTTAAATTTTATATTTTAGGCATTTGTAGCAGACGCTTTTATCCAGAACAACTTACGCAGATTACTTTTTTTCGCATACCGTCCGTTTATACTGCTGAATATTTTGCTAAAGCAATTCGGTGTAAGTACCATGCTCAAGGGTGCGATGGCAGAGAGCCAACTGGGACCTGAACCCACATAACCCAGGTTTTGCAAGCCCAGCACCCAGACCATTACCCTACGCTGCCAGATATGAAGTCAGACGCAAGCCAACAGGGTGCAGTACGTCTCTTTCCACCAACAGCTATGGGCCTGCTTTTTGCCGCCCAGTTGAAATTAAGCAAATGTTTTTCCCTTCCTGTTCGTCATTTTTATTCCGAATGAAATAAAACAGCAGCGAAAGAGCAGTTTTCTGGCGTATTGTTTTCGCATACTTGGCCGCTGATACGGAGGTAGTCATATAGATTGAGTCAGCTGTGCTGATTGTTGAAACGCGTTCTCTCGGGAGAACGGGGGGGGGGCGTGTGCGGTTTCCAGGGCAGAAACTCAGCTTGCTGGGTGCTGGAAGTTACCACCATAAAGGGTGAAATGCGTTGGCTATGAATGCTGGGAGTGCGAGTTTTTTTTTTCGTTCGCGGGGGTAAAAAGGAGAAGGAGCGAGCGGAAAAAAAGGCGTGGGTTTTTGGGTTTTGACAGATGCGGCGCAATGAGGCCGGTTTGTAGGTTTTTCAACTTTTGCGGTTTCCATGGCAACCCCGGCGCCGCTCGCGCGGCTCTCTGCAGCATTTTCGCGGAGGGGGCGGTCTTCGTTGGCAGGCAGGCTCTCCACAGCGCGCAGGCTGTTCCAAGCGCTTCAGCACTCCCTCTCCGGGCCAGCACGCCTGTCCCTCTCCTCGGACGCACGCACAGAATAAATTAGCGTCTCCCGAGGTTCTTAGGAGCTCATTTGTCCCTGCGTGCTCGTTTTTGTTAGAACTGGAGTAATTTTTGATTCGGCACGGAGCGTGCAGCTTTGCATGGTGCCCAGGATTGAGTGTGTGCGTCTTGTGTGTGTGGGCGTGCGTTGTGTGCGTGCGTGTGTGTGTGTTCTGTTCTTGCTGACTCAGGGCCCACGGTCCCAGCGTGTGTGTGCAGATCTCGCATCGATAGCGGCAGTAGAGTTTGCATATTTGTAATGTGTGAATGTACTGAACCCACAACAATGGCTTGAGTGTGTGACTGACTCAGGAGGGATTACGCGTGGATGTTGTAATAGCAAGGGCTTCTGAAACACAGTTCTCAGCACACTGTCATCAGAACAGCAAAAGCCCTTCCTCCTCCTCCTCCTCTCTCTCTCTCTTTCTCCCCATCCTCTACTCCCCCGCTCTCTCAGGCAGAAGCTGTCTAAACCACCAGCATAGACACACACACAAGCACAAGCATGCTGCACACACACACACACACACAGACACACGCACACTGTCATGCTGCACACACATACACACACATGCTCCTCACACACACACACACACACACACACACAGACAAGCTCCACACAAGCACAAACATACGCATGCTCCTCACACACACAGATACACACACACATGCTGCATGCACACACTCATACACACACACACACATGCTCCTCACACACACAGATATGCTCCACACACACACACACACGGACACACATGCTCCTCACACACACACACAGATATGCTCCACGCACACACACACACACACACACACACATACACACACACACACACACACATGCTCCTCACACACACACAGATATGCTCCACACACACACACACACACACACACAGACACACATGCTCCTCACACACACATAGAGATATGCTCCACGCACACACACACACACACACACACATACAAACACACACACACATGCTCCTCACACACACACAGATATGCTCCACACACACACACGCACATCTGCACGGTGGGTTCAGCAGTGTCGGGGCAGGCTGATGTTCCCCATGGTCTGTGGAGGAAGGAGGAGGAGAGGTGATGAATTACAGGCCCCAGCATCCTCTCTGGCTCTGGGCTGGCAGCTGGGGCTGGGCTGTGCCCGGCTACAGGCCCTGATTGGCTGTCTGTGTGTCAGGGGTGTCCGAGTGCCATGCTGGGGTCTTCTGTACTCTCCGAAATAAAGGCACAAATGCTTGTCACTGGGGCGGTGCCCTGTAGGTGCATAAACGTACCCCTAGTACCCAATTATGAATTAATTTGTAACTTTTTGCAAAGAAAAAGAATACTCACTTGTACCCAAAGAGAGCAGTACCGTACTTTCAGGGTACATTTTGGGAAATGTGATCGTTGTCGAACAGAAGCGTGCCCCCGCTGTGGCTTTATTTGTGAGAGTGTGTGTGGCTGCGCTCTGTCCGTGTGTCACTCTGAGGGAAGGTGTGCTGGACACACACATTTTCCACCGCTGCTCCACCGCTGCTTCACCGCTGCTTCACCGCTGCTCCACCGCTGCTTCACCGCTGATCCACCGCTGATCCACCGCTGCTTCACCGCTGCTCCACCGCTGCTCACACTGCAGCCAAATCCTCCACTCATTTCTGTTAGCTGGACAATTTAGCAGAAGAGAAAGGAAATGTGTGTGTGTGTGTGTGTGGTTTTGTGTGTGCCTGTGTTTGCGTATTCCCGTTATTTTGTGTGCATGCACATTTGTGTTGTTTTGCTGTATTAAGTTACTTGTGTAAACAGATAGTTTTGATAAACGTTTCCAGATGCTTGGGAATCACTGCTGGTATTAGCGTTGACACAGAGCAAAGACAGAGTGTCTGATACTGGCCCTTCATTGTCTGTGTTTAAACCTCGCTCACATACACTTTATGAGGAAGAGCTGTACGCCAGCTTGTTAAGGCAAATATTTAATCAGCCAATCATGTGGCAGCAACAAAATGCATAAAAGCATGCAGACAGGGTCAAGAGGTTCAGCTATTTTTTAGACCGAATGTCAGAATGGCGAAGAAATGTGATCTAAGTGACTTTGACAGTGGAATTGTTGGTGTATTTTATCATGTTTTTTGTTTTATTGTTGTTATTTTTGCTGTTTTTTATGCTGTTTTATATTGCTTTGGCCACAAGAGGTTTTAATCTCAATGTAATCAAATAAAGGTTTAATAATAATAATAATTACTATTCTTTTTGAACATTTTCTTAAGCATCCCTTGAACATCCCTTGATAGGAGGGATTCTGCTGCTCTCTGGTGTAAACACTGGTACCTCACTCTGCCAGCTGAGAGGAGAGATGCCAATTAAACTATGTAAACTATGAGCGTGCAGGCAGGGGCACGCTAGAACAGCTTCTGTAATACCCACTTCACTCCTGATCCTCATGTAGTTACCTCCACAGCATTGCATTAGCTTTGCTCTACCTTTTCTAGCTTTGTCAGGGATCGTTCCTTTGCTGAGGGATGGTTGTGTTGTAGTTCATAACTATGTAGGACTGGTTGTAGTTCATAACATGGTAGGATTATGGATGTTGTAGTTCATAACTTGGTTGGACTGTTGTAGTTCATGATGCGGTAGAGCAGTGGTTTAAGTTCATAACTATGGAGGACTTTGGATGTTGTAGTTCATAAATTGGTAGGACTGTTGTTGTAGTTCATAACTCGGTAGGACTGCGGTTGTAGTTCATAACTCGGTAGGACTGTGGTTGTATTTCATATCTCCGGAGGACTGTGGCGTTCCTGGCAGTGAGAATCATCTCCGCTGTTTGCTTGTGTAACCCCGTGACTCTTGGCTGCGGTTGAAGTGAACGCAGCTCGCTCTTCCTCTGACACGCTCTTCGTTCGTGTTTCTGAGGGCTCGGCGTGAGTTCTGGGAAGGGCTGACATGGAGGATCTGCCGGCTCTGCTGTTTGTCGTTCCTGTGCTCTCCACCTCCGGCAGATGTGCCTTCCTCCTCGTTAGCTCCATCACACCGCAGGAAATGCTCTAATTATTTTAGTGTCTCTGAGTGTGTGTGTGTGTGTATGTGTGTGTGAATTTGTGTGTGCACGTGTGTACATATGTATGTGTGTACGCCTGTGCGTGTGTGATTGTGCCTGTGCGTGTGTGTTTGTGTGTGTGTGTGTAGGTGAGTGTTTGCGTGTACGTATGTATGTGTGTGTACGCCTGTGCGTGTGTGATTGTGCATGTGCATGTGTGTGTGTGTGTGTGTGTGCGTGTGTGTGTTTAAATGAGGCAGTCCTTCGCAGTATGAGACCCTGGAAGAGCGCTTGAGGAATTGGCTACAGTGTTGAAAAGTGCTTTCCTGTGTCAGACTGTCTGCCAATAACAGCATCCTCTCTTCCCAATGTGTGTTTGTCTGTCTGTCTGTGTGTCTGTGTGTGTGTGTGTGAGAGAGCGAGAGAGAGAGAGTTAGGTTGGAAGAGTGTCTCTAGTTTTTTGTAAGTAGGACAATTTAAATTAAAGAGTTGAATTTGTACTAATATGGAGTTGGAGCAGCAGCAGGAAATGTTTTGTAAGTGGGGGAGAGGGGAGAGAGGAAGAGGGAGGGAGAGGGAAGCAGAGAGAGGGAGAGGGAGAGAGAGGGAGGGCGAGAGATGGAGAGAGGGAGAGAGAGGGCGATGGGGAGTGGGAGACTGGAAGGGAGAAAGTGGAAGAGTGGAGAGAGGAAGGTGGACGGAGGAGAGGGAGAGAAGAGGTGGATGGTTGCCAGGTTGTGGCTGCAGCGGTTATTAACCCCGTCTCCGTGCTGTTAGTCTCCCTCGTTGGCGGAGCCCAGTCTGGCGAGACCGAACATTGTCTGAGAGTTCCCCTCCGAGTTCCCCTGCGAGTTCCGCACGCAGGCCCCGCTAAGTGGCGTTCTCAGAGACCGCGATGGGGTGGGGGAGCCAGAACAACGCTTTAACGACCTTGAGCTCTCCCAGCAAACCCTGCTCACACAGCCTCGGCCGTGAGCTGCTCAGCAGCACGCGGACCGGAGGGGGGAAGTCTAACGGTCTGATGGCAATCTCTCCTGTAAGCTGTCAGGCCACAGGCAGCTCAGCTATGCAGGCTGGAATGTTTCTGCTCAGGGCGACGGGACCTTGGAGTTAACATGGTACAGCAGTGGCCCTGACAAGTTCACCTGAAGCATCGTAAACGCGTTTACCTTTTACATTCGAGCGTTCAGCAGACGCTTTAATCCTGACTGACACACGTGTACATTTCAGACCTGGGCTCAGACAGTTAGTGTTTGTTTTGGATTCAAATCCTTCTCTGCGTTTGACTAAGTTTGCCTGGTGTATTGGAACAAATGAAATAATCGCAAAAGTGTAAACCCCACCCATCTACTTACATGCTGAAATACACCAGGCATGATCAATAGAGCACAGAAATGTATTTGAATCCAGAACAAATACTATTTGAACCCTGGCGTGGTACTTTTTACATACAATCCTTCTATACAGCTGGGGATCAACTGGAGCATTCAGGTTAAGCGAAAGCAACGCGAAAGCAATGCCTCGGCTGTACCTCAGCTGTTACAAGGAGTTACAAGCGCAGTTCCCAAACCATTAAGGCCAGTTCAGAGTCTGAATATACAAACTGAAATCGCGTAGCGTTCATGAACGTTCTGTCGTGGCCCGATATAGACCGCGGCCGCTGTCCTCAGCAGAAAGTGTAAACGCGCTCCAGCCGACCAGCGACATCCGTTGCACGCCGTCAATCACAGCGACTCTCTGTCGCTGGATATAAACCGACCTTTACCCCGCACCGCCGCGTGAGTTCCGCTCACAGCATCGCCGTGCTGCGCGTGTTCTTAGTGCGCGAAATGAGCTCACTTCTGTCGTCACTGGGGGTGATGTTGGGTTTGGGTTAGGCCGTTTCAGACGTCGTGTGTGAATATGTCTGAACAGCGCAGCCCTCCCTCCCGGCTCGGGGAATGGAATCCGGGCAGGTTGCTGCAGAACACGGCCTCCGGCCTCAGCCCTGCTGCCGTTTGACGGACGGAGGGGTGGTCTTCCCACGGATGTGACACACGAGATGACACACAGGTAGTCAGACTGTTTCGCGGGGCGGGGCGGGGCGCCGTGGGACAGAGCGGTCCCCCCGCCCTGTGAACAATGACCAGGTCAGCAGGTCGTGCGGGGGGGGGGGGTGGGCGGGGGTTTAGCGGTGATGCAAGCGACTCACCATAGGACAGCGCGTGTGACTCACCGAGTGTCTTTATGTTCGTGGAACGGGAAGTGTTGCTGACGGGGAGGCTCATCACGGCTAGGTCAGTGCTCAGTCAGCTGAAGCGCGGTGAGTGCGCTGGGATTCGCGCCTCAGTGAGGGATTTGGGGATTAAGGGCCCGCTTGCAGCCTGGCGTCTGGCTGAAGTGGTGCTCCGGGACTGAGGCCCTGAGAGAGGCTGGGGTGGGATCTGAGACACGGCCACGCCGGGTGGATTAGAGAACGATACGCTGTAACGTACCGCTGCTGACGGACTGAATGCTGAATATCTACTGCTCACCTGCTGTTTACCCCAACACTGCTCACCTGTGCACTGCTGTTTACCCCAACACTGCTCACCTGTACACTGCTGTTTACCCCAACACTGCTCACCTGTACACTGCTGTTTACCCCAACACTGCTCACCTGTACATTGCTGTTTACCTGAACACTGCTCACTGTACACTACTCATCTGTAACACTGTACACCTGTAATACTGTACACCTGTAACACTGCTGTTCAGATGTTTTTTTAAAAGGGTACAAGGCAAAAACTGTGAATAATAAGCGTGTTCTTTGTCCTACTGAAGGGGAGTCAGTTCATCCAGCAAATATGCACGAGTTCCACAGAGGGTCTGTCCCTCTGAGCATTTATAACATTCATAGCATATCTGTCATGTTTACATTAAGCATTAGCAAATCATCACTTCTCACACCCTCCCGATTCCCAAATAAGGTCAGCAAAGTTAGGTTTATTACTCCTCAGAGGAAGCTTTGTCTGGGGAAACTGTCTCAGCCCCCCTGGCTCCCTCCCAGACTAGACGCCCATATCTGAACCGACAGTGTAACCCCCACGCAAGTAGTGACTCAGCTATTGCATTCACCACAGGGCGCTGCAGTGCCTCTGGGATCCGACAGCAGCTGACCGCAGGCCCACAGGAACAGTAGCCAGAAGCAGGAGCCGGGTTAGCGTAGCCTAGCCTAGCCTAGCCTCTCTCCTGGCCGCGGTGACCTCCGCCCTCCCCCGCCCCCCCCAGGCTCCCGGCTTCAAAGCCGCCCGCCCCGCCCTAAGCTCTGGAGCGGATTGTGGGGGGCAGTGGCGGGGCGAGGGGGGCTGGGATTCATTAAGGCGTCTCAGAGCCCCTCCGGCCGTACGGGCGGTGAGGAGCTCCTTTCAGCGTGGAGTGGAAACACGCCGCGAGACGCCACGCCATGTGTGCAATTAGCGCAGGCCTCGTAAAAGGCCCTCGCCGTGGGGGTGCCGGGCGGGTCGTCCCCCCCCCCCCCCCCCCCTCCCCCCTCCGCTCACGTTCTCGCTCCCGTTTGACTCCCGAATCCTCCGGGCGCAGCTGGTTCTCATCGCGTCGTTAGCATGCCGGCCGCGTCTGAGGATCCCCGGGCCCCACGGCCACCACCAATGCGCCGTCGCTGACGGGGCGCCATGGTAACCGCGTTCCGCTAGGCCCCGGCCCGCCCTCTCCCCGCCGGGCCTGAGGAATGTGTGTCTCAGCGCCGTCTCTCTCTCTCTCCCTGTCTCGCTCTCTTCCTCCCTGTCTTTCCCTGTCTCTTTCACTCTATCTCTCTCTCTGTCTCTCTCTGTCTCTCTCTCTTCCTCTCTGTCTCTCCCTGTCTCTTTCACTCTATCTCTCGCTCTGTCTCTCTCTCTCTCTGTCTCTCTGTTTCTCTATCTCTCTCTCTGTCTCTGTCTCTCTCCCTGTCTCTTTTTCTCTGCCTCGCTCTCCCTGTCTCTTTCTCTCTCTCCCTCCCTCTCTCTCCCTCCCTCTCTCTGTCTCTCTCTCCCCCTCCCTCTCTCTGTCTCTCTCTCACACACTCTCTCTCTCTCTCTGTGTCTCACAGACGTTCACAGCATGGTGCAACTCCCACCTCAGGAAGGCCGGCACGCAGATTGAGAACATCGAGGAGGACTTTCGAGACGGCCTAAAACTCATGCTGCTGCTGGAGGTCATCTCGGGTGAGCACGCCCCACCTCACCCCCCTGTCCCCCCGTCTGTCTCTGTCTCTGTCTCTGTCTCTGTCTCTGTCTGTTCCTGTCCCTGTTAAGCACCCCCTCAACCCCCAAAAAGATTTTCTGTGATGTCGCATTCACAGAAAGGCAAAGACGTGCAGACATCTCCTTTAAAGAGAGTCTGGGTTTATCAGTGCCAGTCAGGGAATGCTGTTAGCCTGCCCCTAGTACAACTCTAGTCAATGCATTTGTGCATTTCTCTTGTGTAGTATAAGCTGCTCTGGATAAGAGCATCTGTGTAACAGAAGTAATTAAATGTAATGTCTAGACATATTACTGTTATAATATGGAGTTTTCCGAATAGTGGATTAAAGACAAATGGTTGTTAAAATGAGAAATAAAAATTCTGGAGTGGGTTAATTAAAATACAGCATGTATACCCGGTTCATAAATATACAAGCCAAAAACAGAAACCCAGCACTGACAAATACACTTGTTATTATCCTGGCAGCATGTGAAATAAGTGTGGCTGTTTCAACCGTGCTGACTTCATCAGTGTTGAGCCTTGGGCAGCTGTGGGGAAACACAGTGGCGTGTGTGTGTGTGTCCTGACACTTCCTGTTCCTTCGTCCAGGGGAGCGTTTGGCCAAACCGGAGCGTGGCAAGATGCGGGTACACAAGATCTCCAACGTCAACAAGGCCCTGGACTTCATCGCCAGCAAAGGGGTCAAGCTGGTGTCCATTGGGGCGGAAGGTGAGCCCGGTGCATGGTGGGAATTTTCGGTCGGCTTTGAGGCACGCGCGAAGGTCGCGGCTTTTCACGTTCCGCCGCGCGGGGGGATCGATCCCAGTTAGACGATTCGGTTAATAAACCGCGTGGTCTAATTGGTTGTGACTGCGGTGGTGTTGACGCAGATGTAGAGTACGGTCTGTAGTTGGCGGCAGGGGTGTGTCTAGAGCATTTTGAATGGGGGGGGGCCAGGCTGGGGCACAGACCCAGAGGAGGGGGGGCCAGCCATCAAGGCTTACCATATATATTGTTTGCTGCGTACAATGGCCTATCATATTCCGGTTCTGGTAGGGGGGGGCACCAGGGGTGGCCAATCAGATTCCAGGGGGGGCCAGTGCCACTGGGGTTCAGGGGTTCAGGGGTACCGCACGGAGACGAGCCGGGCGCTGCAGTTTCAGGAGGGCTCTCCCCGGGGGCTGACGCTGTTCACTGTTCAGCATAAATAACTCCGGGCTTTCTCTCGCTCTTACCTGCAGCTCGGGAAGAAAACAGCTTCTCTTTGCCATGGTAAACAACCCCAGGCAGCCACTGTAAACAGCTCCTCTCCTGGTTTTTACTGTGCGTGTGTTGCTCTGTGCGCTTGGCTGCGTGTGTGTTTCTGTGTCTGTCTGTGTGTGTGCGTCTGTCCATGGATATTTGCTTGCATGTAGGAACCGGCAGTATTTCAAACGTTCATGTATTTGAAATACGTATTTGTATGAATTCAATATGTGATATGTATTTGACTTCGCCATTTTCATATTTTAATTTTTTTTTGTAGATGTATTTTTGGTGGAATGTTGTATTTTGTAACACGATACATTTCAGCATGTTAAAATTTCAGCCCATATCTGGGCAAAAATATTTAAGAAGGAATTTAAGCCCCCGATCCATGTAACGCATCCCCCGTGGGTGTTTTCTTTAAAACGCTCTGTGTGTTCGACGTCTGCATCACGGTTTGTGGCAGCGTCTTTAGTGTTTTCTTCTGGAATTTCACAATGTTTGTCCAACAGCTGCAGCTCAAGCCATTAATCTCAAGCTTCCTCTTTAAAAAAACCTGAAGCGTCCAAAGTGATAAAACATTGTTTGCATAGCAGCTTTGGCTGTTTAATTTGAGTGAAAACAAAAGATATTTCTACGACGAACATGGATGGCCGTTGACTAATATGAGCTGTGCAGGTTAGATGGGCATCTCTCCTGTGCCCCAGAGCTCTGTGGAACAGGGATCCTCAAATCCAGCCCTGGTTTTCTTTCCTCCCAGGTGTTTAACTGAGCAGTTAGTGCCGCTGATTGGCCAGACTGTCCTCACACCTGACTCCCGGGTAAAGGGAGGGTGGAAAACCAGCAGTTCTCGGCCTTGGAGGACCGTGATTTGAGGAACAGGGCCGTCTACACTAGACAGGATGTCGGGTCCAGAGCAGTGCAGACAGACAGACTGACACAGACATTCATTCAGTGTCTCCAGTGATGGTCTGTCAGGGGGCCCCGTGGTTCTGAAGTCTACAGGATTTATACGGGCCGACCCTGTTCTGGGACGTCCCGGTGGGGAACGGGCGGAGCGGGCGGAGTTCTCTCTGTTTAAAAACATTCCCCGTTAACTCCCTCCCACTGACCGCTGGCAGCCTCCTTTAATGTCACGGAAGTTTGCGGATGGATCAATGCGGGCTGCGTCCGTGTCGGGCGAAGGCTCGACGCTGTCATCAGAGATCTGCTGCAGAGAGCGCAGTGATTAGCCTATGCCAGGGCGTTCGCAGCAGACCTCCAGAAATAGACATCAGATGAAGTCAATTAATAGTCGATCAAGTGAAGTGGAGAGTGTTTTGTGACAACACGGAAAATGGCTGCCAAAGAACATATGTGCAAAGTTTAGAAGAGCTTTTTCAATCAGCAGGAATGCACAAAAACAGGCGGGGAAATGAAAAACAAACACGTTAACTATTACAAAAACCTAATTACAATGTGGCTATGCACATGCCCATCAGAATTAGTCAGTGAAAACAGTGTTTACTCATAATAGCTGCGAAGATATTTTTCTATTATAGGAAAAGCCGGCAGAATAGAATAACAAAATGTTACTGTAGTGATGACTTCTCCATGACCCAGTTGCCTAAAAATATACCATACAGTACATCAGACAACATGCGTTTTTTTGTTTTGAAGGCATTTCTCAGACCCAGTCTTAGCTTGGTTTTGCACTTCAAACAGGACACCATTTACATTGAAGGCGTCAGCACGCCTCTCCATGAACAGAACCTACAGTGGATTATGCTGCCGATGCCTAAATATAGATTTGCATATTCCGGGGAAGTCATTCAGAGTATTATTCTGTAAGAAACACAACACAAAAAGAATTGAATTGATTTGAATATTATTTTCAGGTTATCAAGCACTAGACGTTGAAAAATCAACCAACCACAAATTACCACAACCGTAACCTAACCTGAAACCCCATACAACAACAACAACGAATGACCGAACACCATCGTAACGAGGTCTAAACCTTTTGGCCCGAAAACGCGCTTCCCCGTGTAAGAGTTTATCAGCTTGGGTCTGGACCTGGCCCAGGAGACGCTGGCCTAAAGAGGCACACCCCAGCCTGAGGGCTTCAATCGATCTGACCTATCTTACGCCCCCGGCCCCGCCCTCCCTCCCCCCTCTCCTGCCCTCTCCGTGTTAATCCACACGGAGGCCTGAATAATAGGCCCTAAGCCAGCACTGCATTCCAGACAGATTAGCTGGCTGGAATCCCCTTTTGGACGAGCAGTCCTGCTGCCCTGCGCGGAGAGAGGGAGGGAGGGAGAGAGAGAGGGAGGGAGAGAGAAGAGAAAGAAAGAAAGAAAGAGAGTGAGAGGCAGAGGGAGAGAGAGGGAGAGAGAGAGAGGAGGAGAGAGAGAGTGAGGGAGAGGGAGGGAGAGAGAGAGACAGGGAGAGAGAGGGAGGGAGGGAGGTAGAGAGAGAGTGAGGGAGAGGGAGGGAGAGAGGAGAGAAAGAAAGAGAGTGAGAGGCAGAGAGAGGGAGGGAGGGAGAGAGGAGAGAGAGAGAAGAAGGGAGGGAGAGAGAGAGAGGGAGAGAGGCCTGAGAGCTGGGTGGACTGGGGGGTAAAGATGTTTTTGGAATTACAGGGATTTAAGTCGTGCCTCCAGATTATTGGATCCGATCAGACCGACCAGATTCTGCATAAATCTGATTATCATTTTTTTGGACACTTTTTAAATATTTCATCCTCTTTTGTTGTTATTTCACAACCAGAACTTAATATGGGGTTTTTTTTTTTTCCACAAAGGAAGAAGCCGATGCTAATGTCATGAATTATCATGCAGATTCAAACAGGAGTGCAGCGTTTGCATGAAAATTGGCCTGTAGCCCTCTTGAACTGTTTATGTGCTTCCCCCGGTCATGCCTCTTATGTGATTAGTGTAAGAAAAAGGAATAATTAATTTTGGAGCGAAAAAAAAAAATTAATCCCAGGGGGAGGGGCTGCCGCCATATTGCGAGCAGATGAGGAGGACTGGACCCATCTGTGTTCTTCTTCTTTAGTTTTTCCACTTTGAATCTGCACTTGGGGACACAGCGTTTCTGAGACACAAACAGTCTTCTCAGACTGATCCGGCTCTGCAGGGTGCAGCCACCATGTTTAATTAGTTAAGTAATTGCGGAATCACCCCGTTTGGACTGGAAAGTGTAAACAGTGTCTGGTCTCAGAGGCATGCCCTCCTCTAGTCTACGGAACCTGAATTAATGTGCGCTTCGTGAAAAGGCAGATTTCTATTGTCGAAACTGGGGCAGGTGATAAATTATGCTATTGGCTGAAGTGGGGGCAAAGGGTTGTGGGAAATATCTGGCGGAGGATAAAAAAAAAGCCCAGTGGCTTCATTGAATCGGTTAAAGCAGGGTGGTGCTGCCTGCTCTGGCTGAGGGGAGAGGGGTTGTAGGCAGGATGAACTGGCTGATATTCGGGTCCTTTCCCCCCACAGAGATCGTCGACGGAAATGCCAAGATGACTCTCGGAATGATCTGGACCATAATCCTCCGCTTTGCCATCCAGGATATCTCTGTGGAAGGTACCGGGCTCTCCTCTGCCTCGCTGACCCCGAGGACACCTGTAAACTGTTGGCTGTTTCTGAGATACTCAAATCACCCTGTCTGGCACCGACAATCATTCCACGGTCAAAGACACTTAGATCACATTTATTCCCCCGTTCTGACATTTTTGTCTGATAAAAAATCGCTGAACCTCTTTACCACGTCTGTATACTTTTATGCATTTAGTTGCTGCCACATGATCGGCTAATTAAATATTTGCATTAAGAAGCTGGTGTACAGATCTCCCTAATAAAGTGCTCACTGAGTGTATGCTGGCTTATCATCCCACTGACATCAAATTACCCTGGAGTCGCACAAGATAAACACATTTGCAGCACTTTGAGTTTCACGCCTTCACAGTTATAGATAACACGGACAGCGTCAAAGTCGCTGACACATTTCGCTTAACTGCCGCGCCATTCCTTCCTGTCTGGGCCTTCCCCGCTCTTTGACATTTGACCTTTGGTTTCCAGAGACGTCTGCCAAAGAGGGGCTGCTGTTGTGGTGCCAGAGGAAGACCGCTCCCTACAAGAACGTCAACATCCAGAACTTCCACATCAGGTGAGGAATCCCGCACTCACCTCAGCAGGCTCAGGGGGAGCTAGCCGAACCCAGAGAGCCCAGCCGGATTCAGACACGACGAGTGGATCCAGGCTAATTTAGACCAGATTTTTTTTTTTTTGTCAGTCGGAAAAGATGAGCTGGAGGTGCAAGACAGTTGAATAATTTGTGAGGCCACATGTTTGCGTGACTGAACCGGAGCGTGCCTGTGTGGGTCTGTCTCGTTCCCCCCCGTCAGTAAGACTCGTACGATATTGGCCATGTTTCCAGCTGCACAGCAGTCGGTACACTCTCATAAAAAACAGGAGCTACATTTTTGTTCTTCAAGGATCAAATTTCCCGAATGTACCCCGTTTTACAACGAAAAAAGGTTACAAATTAGTTGTATGACTTGGTATAAAATCCAGCTATGGCCAGCTTGAAAAACCAGCTACCAGCTGTTTCAAAACATAGCTTGAGTTGGTCAAACCACGTTCAATATAGAACTGGTCAATCAACAAAAACCTAGCTTGAGCAGGGTATTACTGGCTAGGGGTACAATTTTATGTACCTCTAGGGTACCACCGCAGAGACGAGCTTCTGCACCTTTTTAGGCGCTGTTAGTGCCTTCAGTGTGTGTGTACACTTGAGTTAAGACAGCACAGATGTGAGCGTGACTATAATGTACATACAAGCAGAGCCACACGTGAAGCCGGCCAGCCCTGCTGCTCCCTCCGCTCGGCGGCGGAGGCCCTCGTTCGGAGGGGTTATCCCGGGACAGTGGAAACACACACACACAGCCGGGGGGAGCTGGAGCTCACCCTGTCTGCAGCCCTCCAGCGCTGGGATCTGACTTTGATCTGCGTCTGGGAGATAGCTCTCATTTTTTTAACGGTGAGGGGGGGGGGGGGGGGGGTCAGCTGCGAACAGTGTTGGGCTACGCGTGAAAACAGAGCCCCCCCCCCCCTCATCTCCCCCTCCACGGTCGCTGTCTTCCGTCCGTCTGCGCCCGCCGTTTGCCCCCCCGCCTTCGTTTCGTCTGGTTTATTAACGAAACCAGGCTCCCTCCCTCGCCTCGGCCCCCTGCAGATGCGTGTTTCTGAGCTCGCCGCTCCGCTAACACCGTGATTCAGTTAAGACCCCCTGTCTGCTCGTGCGTAAACACGGCCGACCTTTGACCCCATTGAGGAAACGGTGGCTCTCGGAGAGGGGGGGAGGGGTTTGAGGCAGGCATTTCCCTGACGACCGCGAGGAAACCTTTTTAGAGGCTGCATTTCTGGGGACAGTGGGCGGAACCTTTAATTCCGATGTTTTGAGATGGGTGAATGTGCAGGGGGAGAAAGCCTTGCACTTTGGACTACAGTGCGTTAATATGAATTAACATGTCTGCTCTTCTCTCTCTCTTCCCCCATCCCTCTCCTCTCTCTCTGCCCCCCTCCCTCTCCCCCTCTCTCCCCCATCCCTCTCCTCTCTCTCTCCCCCTGTTCCTCTCTCTCTCTCCCCCCATCGCTTTCTCTCTCAGCTGGAAAGACGGGCTGGGGTTCTGCGCTCTCATCCACAGACACCGCCCGGAGCTCATTGACTACGGGAAGCTGCGGAAGGTGAGGAGGAAGTGAGGAGGAGGAAGTGATGTCACGAGAGGCCAGCTGGAGATCTGCAAACATACTGTTGTCACGCACACACACACACACACACACACATACACACACGCACACATCTACATACGCACGCACATACACACACACGCATACATACACATACACACACGCACACATCTACATACGCACGCACATACACACACGCGTTCATACACATACACACACACACTATACACAAACACACACATGCATCCATATACAAATTATAAACATACTGTTACTTACACACAGACTGCACACACACAAACTCACATCCACATACAGATACAAATGCAGGACAAACATGTACACAATCACGCACTCACTGAACACCAACTGAAATACACATACACGCTCAAATACACTGAAATACACACAGACATGGACACACACATCCACAGATAGACAAGCACACATACCCATGGACAGAAACATTCAGTCAGACAAATGCACGGGTCACATGCTCTGAATTTCCTAAATGGAGTAAGGCTCTGTCCCCATCGCAGGTTCCCCTCTCCTGGGGTCATGTCCCTGCCAGGCTGCTGGGCTCGGGGGGGGGGGGGGGGGGGGGGGGGGGGGGGGCAGTAATGCTCCGTTCTCATATTCAGCTGGGGTTAAAGGTCACACACAGCGGACAGTGTCACAGCACGTTCTCTCTCTCGCTCTCTTCAGGATGACCCCATGACCAACCTGAACACAGCCTTCGATGTGGCCGAGAAGTACCTGGACATTCCCAAAATGCTGGACGCAGAGGGTAAGGGAGAGGGAAGGGGGGGTGGGGGGGGAAATCCGGTCGGAATTGTCGGAATGTTTTGGGGTTTTTTTTTTTGTCCATGCAACTTTCGCTTTACCAGGATGTCTGTTTGAGCTCAAATAGCCTTTTCATGGGAGACCTAGCCAAGAGGACCTAGCAGCCTGTAGACTATAAACAGAAAAGGAAGCAGGCCAAATATGGTGTGCAGTCTGCAGACACTGACGTGTCACTAAACCCTCAATTGGGATGGCGTGGCTGATAACTGCACTTTTGAGGAAGATCTGAAGATGCATAACACTACTCGGAAAGCAGATATAAAGCGTTTTTATGTCCCTCAGTTGGTTTTGTGGTTTGCAGAAGTTTTGTGTTATATACTGGCTCATCGAATCAGAATGAGGCAAACCTTTGGCAGTTCCTCTAAATGACACTTTTCTGAGTTGGATATAAATTTTTTATTATGTTTTATATAACCCCCTTTCCCTCAGTATTGTATAACTCAGTTCTGTCAAACTCTTGGGTTTAAAAACAAACCTAAAGAATGTTTGGGGTTTTTTGTCACTACTTTTCCAGAGTCCCTCTGGACAAGAGTGGCTGCTGGATGCCTAAACGCTGTGTAATGTCATTGATATGAAGTGAGAGAGACATCACAAAGAAAGCAGATGGATTGCCACCCATCATCAATCTCCTAGAAACTCTCCCTTCTAGTTTAGAATTCACACATAAAATATCTCGACGGACTTAATGTGCAGCAGTTAGGCAGATGGACTCGGTGCTCGTGTCCCAGTCTTAATGATGTTTCTGTTAATTTGGGATTTTTAGTTGCTTGTACAAAGCAGTAAATAGTGGATCAAATTTATGGTTCCAACACAGGCGGAGTTTGCTTGTGCTGCATTTTTAACAGCAGCGGACGGACGGACGGACTCGTGAGCGAATAGCTCCCCCAGGTGTATACGGTTGTGACTCTTCCTGTCATTTGTCAGTCGTGTGTAACATGGCTGCCCGCCCCTCCCCCCCCCCGCACCCCTCTCTCTCCACAGACATCGTGGGCACTGCCCGCCCGGACGAGAAGGCCATCATGACCTACGTCTCTAGCTTCTACCACGCCTTCTCTGGGGCCCAGAAGGTATTCCAGGGTGGACCTCTCTCCTCTCCTCCCTCCCCCACGACCCCCCCCCCCCCCCCCCTGCGGCCCCCGTGTGGTCACTGCACCTCTCTCTCCTAACAGTGCTGTTCTCTCCCTGCAGTGTGCTGCTCCGCCCCCCCAGGGGGGTCACACGCCTCCTCTCTCCGCATGGTTCACACCGCCAACTGCATGATGGGAAATAAGCCACTCTCGAGGCAGTGGGTGCGAGCTGGTCTCCAGTAACTCCCCCCCCACTACAGCCCCCCCCCCGTTTTGGCCCATTCTTCTGATTCTCATTGCTGATGGTCGCCAAAACTTTGTCTTTTCCTTTTGTTGAGGGATATCTTTTGTTAAGGGCTATTTCTGCTGTGTGAAAGTAGCACTGTCAGACGAACCAGAGATTTTTATTTTATTTTTTCGACAGAGGTAGGAATCTGTGGGTGGAGGTCTACTCATTACCACTCCTTTTCCTGTTGCCGTGTAGGCGCTACGCTACGCTAGCTGCAAGGTCGACATTGCTAATGCAGTATCGCTGCACGTTACTGCCAGAGTTGGATTAGCTTAAGCTCTTTTGGCCTGCAAATTCATCCTTAGAAAGCAGCTACCCGCTACATGTAGGCTGAATAGTCGCTCGAAGCTTGGCGGTTAAAGAATATACAGTACTTTTAATTAGGTGTGATACGAGTTGGCACATTTAGTAATCTTACACAAAAGATATCAGTTGTTCTTTTCCATTGTATTGTCTAGCTTTAGGTTCACAGTAGTGGGTGTGCGTAGTCGGTTCATCGCCGTGCTCTTTTCTTCTCCTGCGAGAAGCTCAAGATTATTCCACTCTGTGAGATTCAGCACCGTATCGAACGACAGAGGGACGCCTGATTTATTTCTTTGTTTGCCCGCAAGTTCAAAATGTCAGCGTACGCGAAGCAGGGAGCGTGCGTGCGGCAGGGAGCGTATGTGAGGCAGGGAGCGTATGTGAGGCGTAATCGAGTTTGAGCAGAAGAGCATCGCGCTGTGCAGTTGGGCAGAGCGATCGACCGAAGGTGAAGACTTGCCGGCTGATAATTGTAAAGGGCACCGGGGGTGGGGGGCCTCTCGCTGCACAGGATGTGGGTGAAACCCTAACTTCCTGTGAGGATGCAGTGTCAAACGCACTCTTCTACGACTGGAGGGAGGAGCGATTTCCCCCATCCCCTCCTCCCCCTCGCCCCTCACCCAGTTTTTACCCAGGAGACCCCTCGTGCCCACTGCCTCCTCCCTGGCACACGTGCCCCTCTGCTGGACCTCTGTCCTTACGCACTTTTCTTCTCCTCCTTTTCTCTCTCCCTCTCTCCCTCTCTCTCTCTCTCTCTCTCTCTCCCTTCCCCGCCTGCCCTCTCTGCCCGGGACAGACATCATTAGCACCTTGAGGCCCGACGAGAAAGCGGTCATGACCTATGTGTCGTGTTACTACCACGCCTTCTCGGGGAAGCAGAAGGTGAGCCTCCTCTAGAACCTTCCTCTCGTCCCCGCCAGTTTAACGCCGCCGCGGGAATGAGTAACGGGAAACAGGCCCTCGAGCTCGTCAGCCAATCAGAAGGCGGCAGCGGCCCTGCCACAGCGTGGTTTTCACATGTAGGCCGACGCCCTGAGCCCGGCTGTGGTGGAAGGTAACCTCAGAATGACACCGTGGAGTAACGAAAAATCACTGCTACACTGCAGGAACCAAAAGATAAGTCAGTCTCAACAAGTATATTAGTCTAATACTTAGACCTAACATCTTATTTCTTTTACTTTTTTGCTAAGTGAAACAAAAATAGTGCCAATGGGGTGAGAGCGTTTGACTCATTTCACAGTTTCTACATGAGATTTAATTAATAATTTTTTTTTTATCTTAAGTCTCATTACAAGACTAAAGCACTTGTTAAGACAGACCTTTGTGCATCAACAGTACATACAATACAAGTTTTGGTAACACTTTGCAATATGGTTACATGAATTGGCAGTAACTAATGAAGTTAACAAATTATCTCCTGAGAAGTTAATCTGAACAGCTTTGTTCATGTATTTGTAAATATTAAATCATCTTAGCAACTACATGAGTTAATGTCTTTTCCATTGGCATGGAAAAAAACAAAATGTAAATGTATTTGTTAATGGTCAACAATGTTCATCCTATGGTTTGCTAATGTATAAATATTCATTTAACAAATACATTATTTAGTCATTAAATACACGAGCTCATAAAAAATGCTTAAGTAATGTATTTGGACATCAATTAATTCATGTTAATACACTACATTAGTTAATGTCAATTCATGTACCCTTAATGAAAACTGTGGCCTAAGTTTCTGCTAATTAGTTTTAGGCTAGGAGTCATTAGCGCTGGGAGACACGTTCCCTCACTTGCTCTCGAAACACGTTTTATATTTGAGCCCGTTTCATGCAGCGGGCTTTGAAAACCGAATCCAGCGTATTCCCTGAGGAGGCGAGAAGCGCGGTGGTGAGCGTGCGGCAGTGAGCTAAGGCGACAGAATCCGTGCTAAAAAATCCGCCCAGTTATGAGAGTCTTAGGGCGAGGGCTTTATTAAAATCCGTTTGGTAATGAAATAATTGAGCCCCTGGGGCGCTGGAAGCTGGTGGAAGATTGGCGTGTCGTTTATGAGCTTGGCGAGGCTGACTCATAGCAGGGATGAAAGCGAGCGAGCTCTGAGACAGAGAGACAGGGTGCCTTCACATGTACCCGGATAATTCTGACACAGCTCTCCCTTATGATGTCATAGGTCCAGGTTGTAGGTCATAGGTCGTATAGCAGTTTTACAACATAGTACAAATGTAGCATCATCGAAATGATGTCATAATAAGGATGATAGAGTGTTTTTTTTGTTTGCTTGCTCACAATAGAAACTTACTCAGGTCACGTTTCAAGTATTTGAAGCTTGAGAGAGGGGGGAAAAAAAGCAAGCATCCCCGGTCAGCCTACAATGTTTCACCCACAGCGCATTGCGAACGTAGGAAATGGTTTTAAAGCTTTGACCACAGCTTTTTACCCCGGTCTGGGTGTGGGCCAGCTGGATTCCGCCAGCGTAGTCTTGGGTTCGGCTGGGCCTCCTCTTGGCTGCCCGGCGTTAGACAGGCCTGAATGATGAATAGGGAAAATGCTTTTAAAAGAATGCCCGTCAAGCCTTCCAATAAACAAGCCCAGCATAGATGTGGTGTGCGCTCATGGAAGTGTTTCCTGGGGATCAGGGCTGGCCTTATAAGGCAGCTCCCTGCTTCCCCAAAGCCCTGCGTCTGTCTGATGGGCTCTGTCCATCATGGACCCAGCCAGGCTTAGCCAGGGTCCCTGACAGACTGCGGCTCTCTGCGTCTCTACATTAGGAAGGGAATGGGGAACATTAAACAGCTCAGTGTTCCATTCTACCCACCATTGCCTAACCTACCACTGTACAACACTTTGATGATGCATATTGCTTTATATATAAAGGTACCATATCTATACACACACACACACACACACACCGACATATGTATGTATACACACTCAGAATACACATAAACAGGAGGTTCAGATTGATGTTATCGCCGCAGGCTGGAAATAATTTGCGGCTACTCTAGGTCAAATTGTTTTGTCAAATTGTTTTATTCGGACTGACCTCTAGTGTTTATTTATGTGATTAGAACCACATTACACAGAAATGATGATGAACTATCTTTGCATGCTGGCTATGGACTAACACTGTTTGAGTTTCTGCTGTTCGCAATTTTCACTTTCTCCGCTTCACTACTGACAGTTTGAAGGTTTTTCTTCCTTCAACAAAAAAAACACAAAACCTTTCAGGGTCTGTTGGGTTGAGATGATTTCACTCTTCTTGTATCCCCTCTCACTGAACTCTGTATGAAATCTTAAAAGTCTAGACTGTGAGGGAGATGTGACCTTTCATATTGTCACGCGCAACAATATTCATTGACTAGGAATAAACCCGATGTCTGACGGTTCTGATTTCGGGCTAGATCTTCTGAAGGTTAAAGTATCTAAGAACATTCTGTGCATTCTCACCCTGCGCATTCATTTTTATTTAATGAGCCGTGAGCTGGGGGGAAAGCTACAGGGACAGGCGAGCGCTCCCGGGGTATACTCTCTGGAGGCACGGCCGGGTAATTTTTCACCCACTGCGAGCTCAAAACAGGGGAAAAAAATAAAAAACGGCACATTTGGGGGAAAAAAAGCGAAAAGCGGACGCTCGGCTCGGCTCCGGTCGCTGAGTCGCTCGCTGAGCCCGAATGTGCCCGTTCCCCGGGCCGCCGGGTCCAAACCCAGAGGCCGCTCCAGCTCATTACCGTTCTATAAAAAGCTGGCAGCACTGGAAGCAAGGTGCCCCCCTTGGTCCGGCCCTGGAGAGGGGTGCGCGGCTGTCGTGTCCTTGACTTCCCCGGCGACCGCCTCATCTCCCATCGGGATCCCCTTCATCAAAAAGCAATTAATTATAATGCTGGGCGGTGCCTTTCCCATAGTGTTTCATTCCTGCTATCCTTAAATCCCTTTTGTCCAAAGTCAGAGTGATTTTTCTGTTATTAAGATTCCCCCCCCCCCCCCCCCCTCCAAGGTGTTTGACATGGTATCACCCACCTCAGATTTTGGAATTGCTGCATTGTTGAATCTGGGTGAAAACCAAGAGCTTGCATACATGGTTTCAGGCACATTACAGAAAAACAATAGCACAATATTGCTTTTTCCTCCACCCGTACTAAATGAGCTGGGTCCTGGAATGAGTTTGAGGTCCACTAGGCCATGCCAGCATGTGTATTTGATGGGTCCCTGGAAGGTACTGAATGTCTAATCCAGTTCTCGATATTAAAAAGTTTATGATCCAGTGTGGTTAGACATCTGGGCCCTCTGGGATGCCAGTTGGTTCTGGTTCTGGTTGAGGTGGTCGGGTTGAGCTTGCACAGCGTAGGCGTGGCACTGTCGCCCCTGGAGACAGCGGAACTGTCACTCAGACGCGTTGGTCCTGTCTTCGCTTTCCAGGCAGAGACGGCGGCCAACCGGATCTGCAAGGTGTTGGCTGTCAATCAGGAGAACGAGCAGCTGATGGAGGACTACGAAAAGCTGGCCAGTGATGTGAGCAGAACCCCTCTATTTTTACCTTCCGTCTCTATCTCTCTCTCCCCCCCTTTCCCCTCGCCCAGCCCTTCCCATCTCCTACCCCGAGGGCCTGTTGCTCCTTGAGTGTAGGGCCACCTGACACCTTTCACTCAAGCTGTCAGGGATGCTTATTAGGTGCGTAGGAGTGGCGAGCTCTGTGCTATGAACTAGTCCCGAGTTTGTCGCATCGCACCAATGTCAAGCGGGACTACGCCAGTGAGGTTTGGATGACATTTCAACCGCATAACTTTAGCATAGGCACACATACCGGTCAATGGGCTAGTCCCGAGTTTGTCGCATGGCACCAGCGTCAAGCGAAACCGCATCAGTGAGGTCTGGATGACATTTAAAGCACACAGCTTCAGCATAAGCTCACATACCGGTCAATAAACAAGTCTTGAATTCGTGGCAGCATACCACTGTCAAGCGAAATCGTGCCAGTGAGATCTTGATGATATCCGAAGTGCGCAACTTTAGCATAAGCACACAAAGTGGTCAATAAACTAGGCCTGAGTTTGTGGCAGCATACCAATGTCAAGCAAAATCGTGCCAGTGAGATTTTTTTATGATATCTGAAGTGCACAACTTTAGCATTAACACACACACTGGCCAAATACTAATGATTTATCTCTCATTCTATACTTCCTTCCTTGGAATCTCACCTTCAACACCCCGTCCTCGTCCGTCTCCCTCCTCGTCCCCCTCGTTATTTCCTCCCTCTATCCCTCTCGCGTTCTTCCGCACGCCCCCCCCCCCCCCTTCCTTAGTTGCTGGAGTGGATCCGGCGCACCATCCCCTGGCTGGAGAACCGGGCCCCGGAGAACACCATGCAGGCCATGCAGCAGAAGCTGGAGGACTTCCGGGACTACCGGCGCCAGCACAAGCCGCCCAAGGTGCAGGAGAAGTGCCAGCTGGAGATCAACTTCAACACCCTGCAGACCAAGCTGAGGCTCAGCAACCGGCCCGCCTTCATGCCCTCCGAGGGCAAGATGGTCTCGGTACGAGTCACGCCTCCCTCTGCCCCACCTCCTGTTTCTCCAACGTTACATTACATTTGATTTATCAGACGCTTCTTTCTTAAACGACGTACAAAACCGTGCCATATCAAGGCAATACAACAAAGAACCCAACACGGCAGATAAGGTACAATTCATATGAGACTGGTTGTTAGGCTATGAATGTCTAGTACACAAGATAGATAAATCTGTAACTACTATATGAAGACAGCTACAGTTTGAGAAATTACAGTCCTGAGAATTCAAATTCAAAAGTCCTAGGTTAAGGTATAGAAATACAAGAGATATAGGGGTAAAGAACACGGTTATAGTCTCGAACAGTGTTCCAGTGCTCAACCTGACATTTTTGTGGATTATTTAATATGGACCTTTGGGCTGTTATAGCAGGGGTGTCAAAGTCCTCAAGGTTTTTTAGGTCTTGGAAACAAGTGTGTGTGGACTCCTTGGTCAGTTGGTGACTTATATAAATCACTGGCACTGAATACACACTGAAAACCAGCAGACGCCGCAACCCTCCTGGCCAGGAGGTTGACCTTCTGTTCTTAGAGGACGTTCATTTTTTTGAGCTTAGACTATTTGTGTTATTGCTGTGGCCCGAATATGAAGGACGTTAGGATTAATGATCTGGGAATAGACAGAAAGAGCTGCTAGGACACTCCGCCGGTGGTCAGGTATGCTGGGAGGGAGTCGGGGTAAGGAGGACGCGGCGTGATGTGGCGTCTCGATCCGTCAGGACATCTCCAACGCCTGGGGCTCGCTGGAGGGGGCAGAGAAGGGCTACGAGGAGTGGCTGCTGAACGAGATCAGGAGGCTCGAGAGACTCGATCACCTGGCCGAGAAGTTCCGCCAGAAAGCCGCCATCCACGAGGCCTGGACCGAGGGTACGGGGTGTGGGGGATTTTTGGGGGGTTTTGGGGGTTTCTGTTCATTCAGTGAAGGAAATATAGCACGTATGTAAGTGAAGTAAATTTTGATTTCTCTCATCTTTTAATTTTGTTGCCCACATTCAGGATGAATTAACCAAATCAAACTTTATGATGCTTTTCTGAATGCACAATTAATATGTTAAAATACTACTTTGGATGTAATAAATTACAAATACATAAACCTGTTGACACGAGTAAAAATATTATGAATGAATTTGGTGCACTCTGACGTTGTTTGCGATGGCTCTGGTCTGCCACGGCTCCCCCTACAGGCAAGGAGGAGATGCTGCAGCACAAGGACTACGAGAGCGCCTCCCTGTCAGAGATCAAGGCCCTGCTGAAGAAACACGAGGCGTTTGAGAGTGACCTGGCAGCCCACCAGGACCGAGTGGAGCAGATCGCCGCCATCGCCCAGGAGCTAAAGTGAGAGACTGAGGAGGGGGAGCAAGTGTGGTTACAGTGTGCCACATGCAAGCAGACCTGGGTCTGATACGAATTAAATACCTGCCAACGCTTTACTGAGCTTGTCTGGTGTATTGGAACCTATGGAATACTCATAAAAAGTGCTAGCCCTGCCTTTTGGTCCTCTTGGTTGGCCCAGGCGAGATCAATCAAGCACAGAAAAGTATTTTTATCCAAAACAATTTGAGTATTTGAGTTCTGACCACAAGCAAGTGCTCCTGCAAATGCTCAAAAAAATGTGTGTACAACTTCTTTTAAACATGGACTAGTTCGATTATTACTGGCCGGAGTATGAACTCTTCCTCATCCTCATCCTCATCCTCACAGCGAGTTGGACTACTACGACTCGCCCAGCGTGAACGCGCGCTGCCAGCGGATCTGCGACCAGTGGGACGCCCTGGGGGCTCTGACCCAGAAACGGAGCGAGGCCTTGCAGGTAAGCCTGCCCACCTGCGTGACCTCCGACCCCAGCTTAGCCACCTGAAGCCCCGTCGCTGCCGCTCACACTCCCCCCCCCTGTCGCAAACAGAGAACGGAGAAGCTGCTGGAAACCATCGACCAGCTGTACCTGGAGTTCGCCAAGAGGGCGGCGCCGTTCAACAACTGGATGGAAGGCGCCATGGAGGACCTGCAGGACTCCTTCATTGTCCACACCATTGAGGAGATCCAGGTGAGCTATAGGGCACCTTCATTGTCCACACCATTGAGGAGATCCAGGTCAACCTTAGGGCACCTTGATTGTCCACACCATTGAGGAGATCCAGGTCAGCCTTAGGGCACCTTGATTGTCCACACCATTGAGGAGATCCAGGTCAGCCTTAGGGCACCTTGATTGTCCACACCATTGAGGAGATCCAGGTGAGCTCTAGAGCATCCAGGTTAGCTGTGAGGAGCGCACTGGTTACCATTGCACTGGATATTTCATTCACAATTTGAAGTGTGGAAATGTGATCTGGATTGTGTGCAACTCTTTAATACAGACGAAGCTGATATGGGCTGCTCTGCCCAGTCATTTTACCAACATATCTTCACAAAGATATGAACTTCTTTTATGATTACTGCATACACCACAGATGAATGACGGTGTGTGTGTGTGTGTGTGTGTGTTTCAGGGTTTGAGCACAGCCCATGAGCAGTTCAAGGCCACACTTCCAGAGGCAGATAAAGAACGCCAGGCCATCTTGGGCATCCAAAATGAGATCACCAAAATCGTGCAGACTTACCATGTCAACATCGCCGGCACTAACCCCTACACCACCATCAACCCCCAGGAAATCAACGCTAAATGGGACAAGGTAACTGCAGGCTAACAGGGTCATATGCAGCGAATACGTGTGTACATTTGTTTGTGTTCATATGTCTATGTGTGTACCCCTGCTTACTGTGTGTATGTGTGTGTTTCCACACTGATTTTGGTGTTTGTGTTGCTTGGTTTGTGTTTAATCTTCCTGTATGTGTGTATGTTTGTAAATGTGTATGTGTGTGCATGCGTGTCTTTGTATGCGGGTGTGTGCATGCGTGTGTGTGTGTGTGTGTGAGTGCGTATGTGTGTGCATATGTGCATGTGTGTGCGTAGGTGCATGCGTGTGTATATGTGTGCATGCGTGTCTTTGTATGCGGGTGTGTGCATGCGTGTGTGTGTGTGTGTGAGTGAGTATGTGTGTGCATATGTGCATGTGTGTGCGTAGGTGCATGCGTGTGTATATGTGTTCATATGTGTGTATCGGTGTACATTGCTATGTGTATACCTGCGCTCCTCCCTCACTGGCTCCCCCTGCTGGCCTCCCCGTGCAGGTGCGACAGCTGGTGCCCCAGCGGGACCAGGCCCTGATGGAGGAGCACGCCCGGCAGCAGAACAACGAGCGCCTGCGCAAACAGTTCGCCGGCCAGGCCAACGTCATCGGGCCCTGGATCCAGACCAAGATGGAGGTGAGTCCTGGAGGTGCCGACCCCCGAGATGACCCGCAAGGCCGGCGGTGTAGCCACGATAAGAGCCGCACAGCCGTTGGGCCCACGAGCGAGGCCCTTAACCCTGCACTGCTCCAGTGGGGATTGTCCCCGGCTTAGTCTAATCAACTGAAAGTCGCGTTGGATGAAAGTGTCAGCTAAATAACATGTAATCAACCCTGTTAGTGCTCTTTACACTGGGTTCATCTTAACATCCTCTCCAAACCCCATATGCAAAATTCCCGAAGAATCTGCAGCTCCATAATGTTTATTGTAATAATGAAATAGAGTATATACACTATACACAGGGATAGAGACATACGACATGAAACATGGAAATAAAGACACATAAATGCAAGATCATATAAATGGCATCTTGACATTTAACGTAATAATCAGTCAGAACATCATCATTTTACCCGAGGTGATGTCATTTATCCAGAGGTTTTAGGGTTGGCGTTACCGTTTTAGCATCGGGGGGGGTGAGGTGTGTTGACGGAGTGCCCCCTCCTTTCTCTCCCTGCAGGAGATCGGTCGCATTTCGATCGAGATGCACGGGACCCTGGAGGACCAGCTGACTCACCTGCGCCAGTACGAGAAGAGCATCGTCAACTACAAGCCAAAGATCGACCAGCTGGAGGGAGACCACCAGCTCATCCAGGAGGCCCTCATCTTCGACAACAAGCACACCAACTACACCATGGAGGTAAGAAATACTATATACAGGCACACCAACTACACCATGGAGGTAAGAAATACTATATACAAGCACACCAACTACACCATGGAGGTAAGAAATACTATATACAAGCACACCAACTACACCATGGAGGTAAGAAATACTATATACAAGCACACCAACTACACCATGGAGGTAAGAAATACTATATACAAGCACCAACTACACCATGGAGGTAGATATAGGCCTCCGAACTCCAAAGCTTTTAGTCACAATGTGGTAGTAATATAAGAAATCCTCAGTAAGGAGAAAAATGAATGTGGGGTAGCAAAAAACAAACACACATTATTCAATCTTACTCCCTCCATCTCCCTCTCTGTTCATCTCCCATCTTCTGTATCCCTCTCTCTCACCCTCTGTCTCCCCCTCTCTCTCTCTCTCTCACACACACTCACTCTCTCACCTTCTCACATACCTTCTTTTTTGACCTGTTTTTAAGTCTTTTGTTATGAGATGTTTTCATTAACGCCATCATCAAACGTCTCTCTCTCTCGCCCCTCGCAGCACATCCGCGTCGGCTGGGAGCAGCTCCTCACCACCATCGCTCGCACCATAAACGAGATCGAGAACCAGATCCTGACCCGGGACGCCAAGGGCATCAGCCAGGAGCAGATGAACGAGTTCCGGGCCTCCTTCAACCATTTCGACAGGGTCAGTCTGGGGGAGGAGGAGGAGGAGGAGGAGGAGGAGGGGGAGGGGGAGGAGAGGGGAGGAAGGAGACAGTGGAGCAGAAGGAGTAGGCGTTGCTGGGTTTAGATGGCTGAGGAGGCTTTGGGTAGATGGAGTGTTTCCGTGCGTGCGTGTGTGTATGTGAATGACATGAGGATATACAGTAAGATAACCACAGAGATTCTTGTTTGGCATATTTAGTTAAAATGATGTGCACTGGCGTGACTCCTATTCTGTGTGGCTCAGTACGGGAAGTGGTGTCTTTCTGTAGATCGCACTTAAAGGGGCAGTTCACCCAAAAATAAATAAAATAGTTATTTCGAATTCCTGGAGGGTTACCTGTCGTCCGGATTTGACAAATTTCCAAGATAATTGCAGCAGTTCACCCTGGTGCAACAGACCTGAATGTTTGTGCTGCAGCGGATATCTAGAAAACTTGTCAAATCTCAGCGAAAGTATCTGGATGGATAACCAGCACTCCGGGTTAGTGGAAAAATAGCTTTACTTTATTTCTGGGTGAACTGCCCCTTTAACGCGTAAGTGTTAAAGTAGTTGCCGGAATTGAGTGTGTTCTCTTCACATTTAGACAACGTCAGTAAAGAGAGGAGATTGAAGCAGGAGGTGAGGTTATGGGAAGGTGGTATGAGTCTGTGGAACGAGGCCAGACATCTATGGTCCTCTCCCACCGCTATCCGTCGCCATGGAGTTTGACTAATAAACTGACTAAAGAGGAAGTGTGTTGGCCTGTTTTCAGCCAGCGTGTGGGAGTTTGTGTGTGATTTAATATTATTGACCCATCTTCACGCAGGAGTACAACAGGGCTTCTAGAGAACTAAACATTACATTCCAAAATAATGTGTATTATTTGAAGCCTGCTGGCTTTCTGTGCAGTTCTAAAAACAGAAATGACTTATGACGGGCGTTAGAGGCAGTCCACAGTTGAGTGTAAACCTCAGTTAAATGGCTGTCAGTTTTCTCACTCAAGGCAGGGCAGAGAGTGTTACAGCTAATGCCCAGTACAACTGCAGGGAGCCGCAATGTCAGCACGGTGAAGGCTCTTATTTTGACAGCAGGGTCCTTCTTATAGCACTTCCTGGAACTTGCTAGGCCCTCACCGATTTCTCTCAGCCTGTCAGGGCCAATCAATAACCAGACTCAATTCAACGTAGACATGGCCCCGGCTTTTGTATTGTCCACAAGACTGAGAGTGATGACTTTGACAGCAGTCGGGTTTTAAAATGTACGCGTTGTTACTTTTGAAGCACCACGGCTGAATCGCTCTCAGTTCGGAGGGCGGGCGGCCGCGGTTTGAGTTCACGCGTGGGAGCGCGAGAGGAATTGAGAAACGCGAGCCGTGTTTTTTTTTTTTTCGATGGCGTCAGTAACCCCTCACCGAGGCTTTGTCTGCCTGCCACGCCGCATATTAACTCCCCCCTGAATGCCCCGGGACGAAGCGGTCTGCAGTGCCGCCGTTTGTGTGACAGCCACTCGCAAGACCACTAATGTTTGTGCACTGTGTCTTCTGTTTTGTCTTATGTGCATGACCCCCCTACCCCTGCCCCCGCCCTTCCCCGTCCCCCACCCCTCCCCTCCCCTCGTTCTGCATGAAACACACCTGCCCTCACCTGCCCTCACCTTCCTCACCTCACACCCCCCTGACCCCCCCACCACCCCACTGACCCTGCATGCCGTGTGGCCCCCCCCACCGCGCGGCCCCCCCAGGACCACTCCGGCACGCTGGGCGCTGAGGAGTTCAAGGCCTGCCTCATCAGCCTCGGCTTCGACATCGCCAACGACGCACAGGTACCGACCGCAGCCCCGCCCTCCGCCCGACCCCCCCTGGGTTAACGCTCTCCCTTTCTCTTTTTTTGTTTTGTTTTTTTTTGTTCCTTGCCCCCCCCCCTCCTCCCCCCTCTATCCTGCATTTCCATACTACTACTCCCCCCCTGGTACTGTGATCTCCTTTTCATTTGCTTTACTCTCAATTCGAAACGCCCTCCTCCCTCTTGCTTCATGTTCAATCCATTTTTCCTGATCTTATTCTTCCTCTGCTACAAACTGCGACCCCCCCCCTCCCTCCCTCCCCTTTCTCCTCAATCCTCCTGTCCACTGCTCCGCCCCCTACTCTCTGCCACTCGCCGACCCCCGCCCC
Organism: Conger conger; assembly: GCF_963514075.1. Classification (NCBI taxonomy): domain Eukaryota; kingdom Metazoa; phylum Chordata; class Actinopteri; order Anguilliformes; family Congridae; genus Conger; species Conger conger. The sequence continues at coordinate 11,046,217 of NC_083760.1, read as the reverse complement.
CCCCTGTAGAAGAGAACAGGATTGATGGATGCCGAAGACTTCAGAGCCTGCCTTATCTCCATGGGTTACAACCTGGTAAAGCTGCGAGTCTCCTCCCTAGCACACCTCTGCGTGTGCCCTTCTCCAGTCGAGCTCAGCTGATACTCCTGTTTATTTTTATTCATGTGTTTTTCTGTGTCTTCTCATCTCCCTTCCTCCCGCTCGAGCAAGCAGGTGAGGTAACAATGCTCTGTGACCTCACTGAAATGGGTGGAGCTTGAGTTACGGTACAGATACCTCTCTGATGAAAACACTTAAGTCGACAGTTCATTTATTTTAGTTTTTGATGAATATCTGATTAAAATAATGAATATCTGATTCATAAACTCATTAAAAATGAGGTTTATGCTCTTCAGCATTCATCAGCTCCCCTTAGTTTAATCATCCGCTCCATCTGTCAGCACAGTGCGGCCGATCAATCGGCCTCCGCACAGGGCTCTGTGTGGCCATGAAGGAAGACCAGAGATAAACAGGACCAGTGACCTCGCCATCCAGCTAAAAATGGCAGCACCCTCATGTCCAAATGCTGAACATAAAATAAATAAAAAACTTTGTCTGCTGTGTAATGTTTGAGGCTTTCGGGCACAAAGTGCTTAATTGAACAGCCCGCAATGCCTGGATTCCTAGAGGATAATCCCTCTTTGAGCTTCTCTTCGGCACTTTGAGAATAAAAGCAAAATATTACTGCTGATTCACCGGCCTGCGAGGACTGCGTGCGCAGTCGGGGTTCTTGGTAGGCAGATAAAGGGACTAAATAAAAAATAGGCACCATGGAGAGGTTTTGTGTAATATCCCGCAGACAGTTATGTTATTTGGTCGAGTGCGTAGTATTCAACATCCAGCTTATGGGGAGTAGCCGGAGAGAAAACGTAGCGGTAAAATATTGATCGAAACGGCCATTACGTGAGGGTACCTGTGGCGGTACATGCTGTAAGAGGGGTGCGGATTGCACTGATGTGTGTGCGTACATGTGTGTGCGTACGTGTGTGTGCGTACATGAGCGCGGCGGTACGGAAGAGAGGCTGACGGCTCTTCTCCGCCGTCCGCAGGGCGAGGCCGAGTTTTCCCGGATCATGAGCATCGTGGACCCCAACCGGATGGGCGTCATCACCTTCCAGGCCTTCATCGACTTCATGTCCCGCGAGACGGCCGACACGGACACCGCCGACCAGGTCATGGCCTCCTTCAAAGTGCTGGCTGGAGATAAGGTGAGAGCCTGACCGCAGGGGGGAAAATAAACGTCAGGACCTCCTGTCCCCGCCGCCAGAGCGCTAACTGCACTCTGATAACTGGCTGCAGCTTGTGTGTGAGGTTTTGGATTAACCTTTATCCGGAGCTAGTCTGGCTAACTGCACTCTTATAACTGGCTGCAGCTTGTGTGAGAGGTTTTGGATTAACCTTTATCCGGAGCTAGTCTCGCTAACTGCACTCTTATAACTGGCTGCAGCTCGTGTGAGAGGTTTTGGAGTAACCTTTATCTGGAGCTAGTCTTGCTAACTGCACTCTTGATAACTGGCTGCAGCTTGTGTGAGAGGTTTTGGATTAACCTTTATCCGGAGCTAGTCTCGGTTAGTCCCGCCTGGCCTGGTTTAAAATCCAGCTTTGAACAACTTGAAATAGAAGCTGCCAGCTGTTTTAAGACCTAGCTTGAGCTGTTTTTTCTCAGCAGGGTGGAAGTCTTTTGGTGTTAGGCAATGCATTATGAGCAGCCTGCGACATTAGCTTAGTGGCTAGGGTACTTGACTGGAACCCGGACGGTTGGTGGCTCAAGTTCTGGTGTAGCCACGATAAGATCCACAAGCAAGGCCCATAACCCACATTACTCCTGGAGGGATTCTCCCCTACTTAGTCTAATCAACTGTACATCGCTTTGGATAAAAGCATTAGCTAAATAACACATTATTATTATTATGTTTAATAATTCTTATTATGTAAATAGTGCAATGAATATTAAAAAATATATAATAATTATCAAAGCATCATGTTATGACTGATATCGATCATAACTTTACATGCTTTATGATTTGGAGATGCCTCTGTCAAACTCTTACATTTGCCTTTTCTTCTCTCTCTCACTCTCTCTCTTTCACTCGATCTCTCTCTCTCTCTCTCTCTCTCTCTCTATCTCTCTCTCTCTCTCAGAACTACATCCTGGCGGACGAGCTGCGTCGGGAGCTGCCTCCGGACCAGGCGGAGTACTGCATCGCCCGCATGGCCCCCTACACTGGCCCCGACGCCGTGCCCGGCGCCCTGGACTACATGTCCTTCTCCACCGCTCTCTACGGAGAGAGTGACCTCTGAACCCTCCTCCAGGAGCACCCTGGGACCTTCCACTCAGCAGCGTCCTCTCCATAGCCGTGTCCTACTCCCATGACCACAGCTAGCTGTTCCCTGCCCCTCGCCTCGAACCGAGTCCTCCATGTCCTGACCAGAGCTAGCACCTGCCTGCCTTCCCCCCCCCCCCCCCACCACAGCTCGCCCCTCCCAGCCCTGACTGTCACACCTGGGTCCAATACATAACCGTTCTGGATTCAAATACTTCTCTATGCTTTCCTGAGCACGTCTGGTGTATTGGGACCTGTGAAATACTCTCAAAAAGTGCAACCACCCCCCCCCCCCCCTTCTAGTTCTCTTGGTTGGCTCAGTTGCACCAGGCAAGATCAATCGAGCGTCAATCGAGAAAAGTGTCTGAATCCAAATCACTCATGTGTTTGACCCAGCTCTGCTGACCATATCTGCCTCCTCCCCCCCTCACCGCTATAGCCCCGCTCCTACCATGCTGGCACATTTTTTTGTACACCCCCGGCCTCTTCCCCGCCCTGTTCCTCCCCGGCCCACCCCCCCCCACGCTCCATTTTGTTGTACTTGCTTTTGATGCAATGCAGCACCTCTCCTGGTTTACACAAGGGGAGAGAGAATCGTTTCTTTTTCTGTTTTTATTTTTTGTTGTTCTTGTTTTTCTTCAAAAAAAACTAAAAAAATAAAATTAACATATTTTATTATACAGAACGAAAAAAAAGGTATTTTTCTCCACCTGATTTAAAAAAAAACAAAAATAAAGACAAAAAATTGCAAGCACTCGTCTTTTATTCATTTTTCTCCTGTGATTTCCATTTAGTTGGTGACTTCACGTTTTACATGTAACTACTGTGTACACTATCAGTTTTTCTGGTGCAATTTAGAAAACTAGACACAACAAACATGAATATGTGCATCAGCGGTTCGTGTAATGGGGTAAAATACCCTTTATGCAATATTTTGATCATTCCTATTAATACCATAGTTACCACAGTTTTCCCAGAAGGGTAGTATATGAAACAAGCGTCTTATAACTAAAACACATGGATGACATATTATTTAATCAGCCAATGTCTGTATGATTACATAAATCATATACATTCAATACAATAACCACTGTCTTTTGCAGGATCTATTGAAGAAAATTATGTGTCATTGTAACCTCATTTAAACCCACAACCATCTCATTCAAAGCCCAGTTATCTTTGTGCATTGCTACTTTGAGTACTTTAGTATAGGTGTAGCCACATTAACCTGAAAAGTAGTGTTAAGTCCTCTATGTACACTCACTTTATTACACCTACTTATTCATGTGATTATCTAATCAGCCAATTGTGTAGCAGCAGTGCAATGCATACATTCATGTAGATATGGGTCAGGGGCTTCAGGTGATGTTCACAAATTGTGATCTAAGTGACATTGACCATGGAATGATTGTTGGTGGCAGACAGGGTGGTTTGAGTATCTCAGAAACTGTTGATCTCCTAGGATTTTCATGCACACTAGTCTCTAGAGTTTGCAAAGAATGGTGTAAGAAAATAAAAAAATTCCAGTGAGCAGCAGTTCTGCAGATAGAAATCCCTTGTTAATGTGAGACATCAGAGGAGAATGGCCAGACTGGTCAAAACTGACAGGAAGGTGATAGTAACGCAAATAACCACACATTACAACAGAGGGATGCAGTAGAGCATCTCTGAACACCAAATGCATCATAACTTTTAAGTGGATAAGCTACAGCAGTAGAAGTCTAGAAAATAAGTAATACATACCTAATAAAGTGCTCAGTGAGTGTACATCCATGTCTGAGGCAGGGGTGGTGCAGTTATAAACAATCAGGAGAATAAATCCTGTCTGCCAATGAAGAGGACAAATGGGTAATGGATTGTGAACCAATGATGCGACTGATGATTGATCACCCGGTCAATAGGATGTTGGCAGACCATTAAAAATAGCAAACCAGCGAGTGTCAATTTATACTCATCGATCTTTCTGTGGCCTTCTTATCTCCTCATGCATCAATATTTAACATGCTCACTCACTCTTACACACTCCTGATATACTCCTGTTATGTGAAGGACTGAATTGATAGATTAGGATATATGAAGCACAGAAATATGGAACCGACTGAAAATACATTGAGTATTGTTTTAATGCACTTTGAAAAATATTTCAAAAGAAAGCATGCTTCTCAAATGTCTTTTTTCGTATATAAAAAGGGAATTTTGACCATCTTGTTTCTGCCAGGGTAACCCGTGAATTATTAATGACTTCATTATGTAACACAAGATAACATCAGACGCCTAAGCCTTCGCATAGTATCAAACAGTGGCATTTATTTGCACTGTACACTTACACCACCTGCTGCAAACTATGTAGACTGCAGATCAATGTATGTAACGTGCACATGAAATACGTTCTTGTTTTGGACTGGCCTATTTGGTTGAAATACAATCTATAATTTCAATTATTTTTTATTTTTTATATGTTAATATTTGATTGATTCGTCTGTGCGCACTGTGACTTTAGAATTTAAAAGAGCGGAACACAGTTTTGAGTGAAAAGATTCTGGTGGGAGTGTAAACTGAACCGAACTGGTACAGGAAGTGACGTACATCAAAGGGGCCATTCAATTGCATTAAAAGCAAGACGGCGAGATTCTACAAGTTTCCCTCTAAAATTCTGCTTATTGATTTATTTGATATAAAATTACCGAACAGAACAATATGAATTGTAGTACGACAAAAACATTCTCATGACATGTCTCACAGTACTATTTTACAGACCAATACTTTCCTATAGGCAAAATGCGAATTTGTAATAGCGCCTATGATCGTGACATGGCCTAAATGGTTGAAATAGAAGGGCAGAACCACATAACTAAATAGAGCTGTGCACATTATTGCTTAGCAACTGTTAAGGATTTTAATAATCTGACATTGGCACCCTCTTGTGACGCCTCTTTATGCAGAGATAATAATAGACTAATATATGACTCTGAAATCATATGTCGCATTTTAAAACAAAATACATTTTTCGGTTATTTTTTCCCACAGTCTATTGGGTTAATCACGAATACATCAGTAGCTAGGTCTTTCGCCAATTTAGGCACAGGACTTTCACTACAGCGGTGCATTATTAGGGAGGACAACCGAAAAATTTATTTCCGGAAATCAACATGAATATTATGATTATTATCTCAGTTTAACCTTAAATTAACGTGTGGTGGACAATAATTCTGCTTGGGTTGAATTTTAATGTGACAAAATGACTGTTTTTGTGGCTTTTAAGCGCTCATTTTACCAGCATTCCATCAATGTTAAATGCTGGACCCCGACGGCACCGAAAAACAGGCAGATTTCACTGCCATTCCATTCTTTACGTATATGGAGCTCGAAAATGGTGACACAACAATAGCTTTTGCTGGTTTACTTCACGCGCTCATACATGGCAGTTGGTGGCAGTTCGAACTGTCAAAAGTGTGACTGGAGCCAGGTCAATATTTTTGCTGGGTACTCGGTATGTCCAGCCTTATAAGTCCAAAGTCCCTGGTTACTTTTTCATAGTTTCAATGGATTTTGACAATAGACATGTCAGACTTCAATCATGTTAACGCTCTCGAGCGTGCGTCAAAGTTTAGGTAGCAAATAACAGTGCTGTATCCTTCTGACGTCATTTACATAGCTACAGAACTGTCCGATCACGCCGAATCACTGATAGAAACAAGATGAATTAATGACGATTCAGAAAATGTATAACTTTTAAAGATTTAAATAAATCCTATGGTGGGACTTTTGCCATTTATGGACGGTACGACAGAAAATTCCGGTGCCGTCGAACTTAATCGAATGCTTTTATTTATATCGTTCGAATGACCAAGTGCCGTTAAAAAGCAAATTGTATGGCTTTGTGCTATTCGCGTATGCTAGCTACATCATGCTAACATCGTACAGGGACCAGTAAAGGCTTAGAACACACTAGCACTTAGTTATTGTAAGTTTGATCACCTCTACTGTAAAGTAAAAAAGTGGACAAATTACGTTTTCTGTGAGAAACCTATTGGCGAGCTCACGTGCACACACAGCGGTCTACATTCTAAAGCTCCACTTTGCCCTCCCTAGCATTATTGGATACCACGTACTGGTACGCTGATGACGGAGTAACTGGTATTTCCTCTAGCTATGTATCTATGTGGTAACGTGAAATAGTGTTGTATGGATATGAGAGTAAAACAGGGACGAAATTAAGGATTATTGCCAGAATAATTATGTGGAGCCCATTTAAGGCTTTACAGAAGAACAAGACGCTCAAATATGGCATTCCAATGATTGTGAGTTCTCCCGACAGTTGCTAAGTTATGACCTTAGCCTCAGCTAGCAAGTGCTCCATACTAGCCGGCTAACGTTGGTGTAGCTACCGTGTGGTAGCTACTTCAGTGCTAGCTAAGCACCAATGGTAACCACATAACAACCATATCGCTAGCTAGTTAGTCCAGTAGCAAAATTTAGTATTAAGCTAGGAGTACGTCATTAAAAAAAAACAACTACATATGCTACATTATACTGCACTGCAAGTTGAATGGAAACACGCACAACTATAGCTAGCTACCGTTAACGTTGTAGCAACATTTCCTTTAACTGTAAAAATCCTTTACTTGTTCCAGAATGTAATGAAAACCTTCACCGTCAGAATAAAGTTTACGACAACGTTTCCTGTCAAGGAATAACAGCTAGCCTAAGCATTTTACCTTTAGCTTTATTGCTGAACTCATACACTACGCTACAAATAAAAGCCGAAATGACAGTTTTAATTCAGTTTATGATATTTTGGTTTCAGAACTGTCACCCCCCAAAAAATGATTTCCCGACCTTATATAAATTGTTCTTCGTTGCAGTTGCTGGTCGTTGGAGGTTCCTTCGGGCTGCGAGAATTCGCACAAATCCGATATGATGCCCAGAAGATTAAAAAGAAGGTATCATGTTGCAAGTAATGTCTGTAAATATATATGATCTTTTACGTTTAACATTCATCAATGCGAAACGCAGCAGATGTTTGGCTTTTTATATTTAACTAAATATATACAATTTTTTTTATGAGAACATTAATAGACGTGGATTTTACGAAAAGTTTTTAAAATGTTACCGTTATTGTTTACTTAGTTTTATGAATTTACCAAAAGGTTGATTCCTTGTCAGTGCACTGAATCATTGAGTACTGAATCCAAGTTGAATGGAAAATACAGAATTCCAGAAGTCCTCCACTGCAGGTGCATGTTATAAGCAGTTATTGCCCTGCCACTAAAAGCAAATATTTAGATGTGAGGACCAGATTAGACTATCCCTGCTGACGCCCTTCATTCCAGATTATTTAGTCCAACTAACACAACTGATTCTACTTACCAAAGTCTTGATTGAAGACTATGGTTGGTTAATTAGTTGAAGCAGGTGTCGTAGTTTTGGTTTAAAACTAAAACCTGCACCTCATCTGCCATTTTCAGATAAGCTTGGACACCCCTAGTTTAATCTTTTTCATCCGTATTTTCATGTGTTTCTTGTGTTTGTGTGTGTGTGTGTGTGTGTTTGTGTGTGTGTGTGTGTGTGTTTACACACATTTCCATGGATTAAAATCAAGTAGCCTTTACTGTTCTCTGGGCATCTTGTTATCCTGCACTCAGTGGGTTTTCAGCCTGTTATGGGCCTACAGTAAGCTATAATAACAGGCATTATGCTAACAGAACCTGAGGTGTGATGACTTTTCCGCACTCAGTCAGGACGCACTGGGCGGTGCTGCTGGGCTTCGGCGGCCATTTTGTTTTCCTCCGGGACTGTCTGTCATTGAGTGAAGAGGAGCCACTGTCTGCACCTCAGTGGGCTTTAATTGACCTTCCCAGGTTCTTCCTCCCTGAGGTGTCTTCACCTAATAAGACCCCCAGGTACTTAATGCGTGTGCCGTTGAGCTGTGCTGCCGGCTGAATTCTCCAAGAATCACGATTCTGTCACTGTTTTTTTCCCAGCTGAGCGTATTGTCTGAAGTGCTTCCATTTTCCTGTGACCCCCCTTTCTGTGTGCCCCCTCATTAGCACCCCTCACACTGCTGTGGGTGGCTGTTTTGTACTTGTGATGCACTCACAGTTACATTTTAGTAGCTATTTAAAATCCGGAATGTCTCTTAAAATCAGTAATGGAGTTCTGAATCATCTCCGTGACATTCACAAGATGCTAAACTGTGGGAGCCTATGACTTCCCTGTATCCTATCCTTCTCTTGTCCCCCCTCACGTCCCCCCCACCCCCCACCCCCCTTAGGTCCTCCAGCTACACGTCGACATGTTAAACATTCTCGCATGGCTGCCGTTTAATAAAAGATTTACAGCGCGGGTGCGTGCGCCAAGTTTTTAAATGGGCGGTGAAATCGCACGCATTAAAATGCAATGTTCAGACACACCTGTGGTGTTAATAGAGCCACGGTGTTTAAGCATTAAAACGGTGCCAACAAAATTCAGTCTTCTGGCCAAGTGACCGGCCAAATATAGTCTCTTGCCCATGCTGTATAAATAGGCTATTGTTTTAAGCCCTCTTGTCATTTTCACCTTCAGTACGTGTTTTTAGTCTCATGATGAAGCTCCCACAGATAGAAATGTGGTTTATAAAGAGTATCTTTGAGTTTCGTGGCAAACAAGATCGTTAAATTGTGACCCTTGGGAAATGAAGTGGAAAACACCCTTGGAGCAAGATCCTCTCTCTCATTCAGGGCATTACAGTGATAGACTTGGGCCCATTGTCCATACACACACACTGTGCTTTTCTTGTCTGAGGAAAGTTAAGAATTGTGGGAAGTTTCCTCATAGTTAGGACTTGGTTAGGTGTTAAAATGGTTAAATGTGATGAGCTAGCAGCCTACATTCAGGTCATGAGAATGACTGATATGGCACACAGATCAGCAGAATGCTGAATGGTGATTTCCCTGAAAGATGAAAGGTTTTGGTGCACTGCACGGACAAGGAGGTCTTGAGAAGGTAGGGCGGCTTGATTCTGTTGCTCTTGGGTGAAGCACTAACTCCTGTTTTTAATGCAGTGACAAGAAAAAAATATCAGAACGGGACAATATGTTAGAGCCTACCAGAAGACATGTATGTCAGATTAGGTATACACCTGCCATTGCCCATGACCACGTCACCGGCCTCAGAACTGGAGTTGGTTCCTGGGTCCTGCACTGCTGCTGCTCAATGCTGTTAAATAGCTGGGATGGGTAAAATACAGAGGGTCAATAAAGTTTATTACTAATAATCTTGTAAAATAATATTTTAGATTATATTTTAGCACTGCAATGCATCATCTTTGTCATACCTGTCTGTATCCTGGCCCCGTTATAATGTGTGTTCAGTTGGCTTGGCTGTATTCATCTGACGTGTCATTTTCATTTCAATGCAAAAACCGCAATTATCTAGGGGCAGGCCTGTCTGAGCGTGCTCTGAAGTTTTACAGCTCGCACACAGCCTCTGAAATCCAAATGAAACCCTGAGAATTAATCAGCAGCTCTTCAGTGTGCTGGCTTTCATCTCCCTCCCCTTGTGTTTCAGTCAAAAAACAACAACAATTCCTGCCATTGTTTTTTAATGTTGTTTTTCTGGATGAGTTGGAGGGGAAAATAGATAATTACTTGCCCAAGACTGTTCAGATCTTCTATTCTGTCTGTCACTGTTAGATGTGCATGTTAAAATCTGCACGGCTTTTGGGCCCTTGACCCCACATTGCTCCTGGGGGTTTGTCCCCTGCTTAGGCTAATCAATTTGCTGAAGTTGCTTTGGATAAAAGCATCAGCTAAATAACAAATTGTGAGGGGCAGCCTGTCGCCTAGTGGCTAAGGTACATGACTGGGACCCGGAGGTTCAAGCCCCGGCGTAGCCACGATAAGATCCGCACAGCCGTCGGGCCCTTGAGCAAGGCCCTTACCCCCGCATTGCTCCGGGGGGGATTGTCCCCTGCTTAGTCTAATAAAATGTAAGCCGCTTTGGATAAAGGTGTCAGCTAAATAAAACAATATTTCTGGTTTCATTGTGCTTGAAACAAGACCCAGCTATGTGAGTTCACTGCATTTTCCATTCCTGCTCCTGCTGGCCATGTATGGAACTACACAGGAGAAGTTAAGCACGCACTGTGACCTTTAGGTGTCAGAATGGCCCTGATCTGGCAACTTTGGGCATCAGAGGTCATTGTTTATTTATAGAACATTGAATTCTGGTGGCATAGTACAATGGTTTATAGTGTATAGTTTTCATTTAAGCGTATTTGCACTTTGCATTTGGCAGACACTCATCCAATGTGACTTTCACAGACTTTTATTACTAAACAAACAAACGTACAATCCATTTACACACCTGGATATTTACAGAGGCGGTTCAGGTTAAGTGCTTTGCCCTACGAAACAATGACGCTGGGGGACCTGGGGATTTAACCTGCAACTCCCAGATTGCAAGCCCAGCTCTCTAAACAGTACACAACTACAGCTAATGCGATTTTCAGGATTTTGACTATTGTTTGACATTACAAGGCAGCAACAAGCAAATGTGACCTTTACCATTTCACACACAACTCACTTTTATTCCGCAATGTTAATCCCCAATCATAAAAAATAAAAAAGGAAGTCACTCTGTTAATGCCAGTGTAGGACCATTTCTATTCAGCCTATGTCATATCCTCTATTAACAGCTGCTGGGGTTGGAAATGTGCCACACAAAATTAAACGTAGTTCCTCCGTCCTTGATTTACTCCCATCCGTGACTCGTATGGCTAATGAACTGATTAATCATCTCACTGGCCTGTGTTGTGTTTCTACAGCGTACGGCCTGTGTTGTGTTTGTACAGCGTATGGCCTGTGTTGTGTTTCTACAGCGTATGGCCTGTGTTGTGTTTGTACAGCGTATGGCCTGTGTTGTGTTTCTACAGCGTATGGCCTGTGTTGTGTTTGTACAGCGTATGGCCTGTGTTATGTTTCTGCAGCGTACAGCCTGTGTTGTGTTTCTACAGTGTATGGCCTGTGTTGTGTTTCTACAGCGTACAGCCTGTGTTGTGTTTCTACAGCGTATGGCCTGTGTTGTGTTTGTACAGCGTATGGCCTGTGTTGTGTTTGTACAGCGTATGGCCTGTGTTGTGTTTGTACAGCGTATGGCCTGTGTTATGTTTCTACAGCGTATGGCCTGTGTTGTGTTTCTGCAGCGTACAGCCTGTGTTGTGTTTCTACAGCATACGGCCTGTGTTGTGTTTCTACAGCGTATGGCCTGTGTTGTGTTTCTACAGCGTATGGCCTGTGTTGTGTTTCTACAGCGTACAGCCTGTGTTGTGTTTCTACAGTGTATGGCCTGTGTTGTGTTTCTACAGCGTACAGCCTGTGTTGTGTTTCTGCAGTGTGCGGCCTGTGTTATGTTTCTACAGCACACAGCCTGTGTTATGTTTCTACAGCGTATGGCCTGTGTTGTGTTTCTACAGCATACGGCCTGTGTTGTGTTTCTACAGCGTATGTCCTGTGTTGTGTTTCTACAGCGTATGGCCTGTGTTGTGTTTCTACAGCGTATGGCCTGTGTTGTGTTTCTACAGCGTATGGCCTGTGTTGTGTTTCTACAGTGTATGGCCTGTGTTGTGTTTCTACAGCGTACAGCCTGTGTTATGTTTCTACAGCACACAGCCTGTGTTATGTTTCTACAGCGTATGGCCTGTGTTGTGTTTCTGCAGCGTACAGCCTGTGTTGTGTTTCTACAGCGTATGGCCTGTGTTGTGTTTCTACAGTGTATGGCCTGTGTTGTGTTTCTACAGCGTACAGCCTGTGTTGTGTTTCTGCAGTGTGCGGCCTGTGTTATGTTTCTACAGCGTACAGCCTGTTGCCGCCTGTGTTGTGTTGTGTTATGAAACATGAATCTACAGCCTCTCTAGCTTTGTGTGTGTGTTTGTATGCGTGCGTGCGTGTGTGTTAAACTGGCATTACATCAGTTGGTCAGTAGGTGGCACTATTTCCTCTTGGCGAAGTACACGGAGATGAGAATTTGAGCAGACCTGGGTTATATAGTGTGGTTCTGTGCCTGCTCAGTGTGCACAGCTGCTGTCATGTTGAAACACCTTCCGCTTTTCTGCCGTTCAGTAAATATTTGAGACACGTGGTTCCTGTGTGGTAGTGTGGCTGGGACTGTCCCACCGCAAATTCCACACTGGAGTCACAGTTCTGGAGACAGTCCAAGGGTGGAGGTCAGCAGATTTAATTTAAATAGTTAAACAAGAAGATAGGCAGCATAAATTGCACCAAGGCCGCTGTTGTTACTGAATGTAAAAAAAGTAACACCTGGTGGTGTCTATAGGTCACACTTTAAACAGTCATTGCATGTCCCAACATTATGGTGCCCTGTAATTGAGCCGGGGTTTGTAGGAAAACTGTTGTAATTTCTACACAGGGAACACAATGCAGAACTGCTACTCACTGGATGTTTTTTGTTTTTCGCACCATTCACTACAAACTCTAGAAACTGTTGTGCATGAAAATTGCAGGAGATCAGCAGTTTCTGAGATACTCAAACCACCCTGTCTGGCACCCTCAAATGCCAACCTGTCTGGCACCAACAATCATGCCACGGTCAAAGATCACATTTTTCCCCCATTCTGTTGGTTGAAGCTGAAGCTCCTGACCCGTATCTGCATGATTGTATACATTGCACTGAATCGCATGAATCGGTAGATGGACAGCTGTTTCTAATAATGTGCTCAGTGGATGTTTATAAAAATTGTAAACCCAGGATGAATGTCCCATTGGGCAGTGAGACTTGTTATTGTAATCTCCTCAGCAAGCTTCAGCCTTTGATTGGCACATCAGAAGGAAGCTCCCATTGTTAAGGGGCGGGGGGGCTCCTTTTGCATTCAGGTCTTCAGGAGTTACAGTGGCGGGGGTGAACTGTGGGTGTGTTTGGGGGGATGGGGGGGCGGGAATGACTGTTACACTGTCGGTCAAACCCTGGGTCCCTGAGTGATGGATCATGGGGGGTGGGGTGGGTAGAGAGGGGCTGCCCCCCCCCCTCCACTGTGCCGTGACTGAGAGTGTCACTTGGGTCACAGCCAGATGGCATGAGGCTGCTCTCATTACTGTCCTTTTGAACTGGCACTGGGGTTGGTGTGTGTGTGTGTGGGGGGGGGATGCGCCTGCTTGTGTATCACAGCTGCCCCCTCTGGGGGGGCCAGGAGGTAGGGGGGTGGGGGGGGCTTCCCCCACTGTCCCAGCCCCCTCACTTCTGTCCTCCGTCAACATGAGTCAACATGACCCCCCGACCCCAAACCACCACCACCACCATAGCTTAACCCCTTCTCAGCTCAGTGAGAATATTCACTTTATACTGCATTACTCTGAGTGAGTGAGTGAGTGAGTGAGTGAGTGAGTGAGGGCGCTAATATGAATGCTGCTGTTAATGTTCTAAAGGACACCCAAGCATATCCATGTTATGAGTGGAGAATTGTGATCTATTGTATGTGAATCATGTTACCTAACAGTAAACTCCATCCTGCTGACAGTAACCGACCTATTTAAAATTTTATACGCTTTCTGGAGTAAAAGAAACTGCACAAAACCACCCTGCTTCCTTCTCGTATATTTAGCTTAATGATTCTAATTTATTTAAAAGGAAAGTCTCACAATAGCAGAGACTGCCGACGCCAGGACTTGAAAGATTCACATTCTCTCCATTCCAAACGGGGGATAATGACGGTTTGGCTGCTGTCACAGTCGGTACGTCGTGGGCTGAAACTCTTGCACAACAGGCACTCCATGAACAGAAAAATGGGCAGAATTTAAAAAAAGAAATTCAATCTCCTTCCATGTGGTATTCAGCGCCTACGATTAATTGGATTACAAAAGCAGGAATTAAATATGTTATTTGAACAGTGCCCTTTTTCCGTATGTGCGCTGGAATCCAATTCTCTCACTGTGAGTTACACTCTCTGAGCATTCGTCTGACCGTTGAAAAGGCCGCGTGCTTAAAATCTCTGTATTCTCCTCCTGACTTCCGAGTCGATCTCGCGACCGGGACGTTTCATTATTTAGAGTTTCTGTCGCCGTCTGCGCGGAGCGATGGCTGCACTTTTACATGAAAGCGGGACGGGGAGCGAAATTTGGAGCGTTCGCCCCCTCTAATGGTGCCGCGGTGTGATTAACCAGGCAGCCGCTGAAGAGGGAAGAGTCTTTATCTCTCGCCGGCTCTTCAAGCCGCATAATTCACGCGAGCGGCGCTCATGAAGGTAGCCCTTCCCGCGGAATCAAGCGGAATAATTCATAGCGAAACGGGAGTGGGCCAAGGCCAACCTCTGTGGGGAAAACTCAGCGGGGAACGTGCGGAGAACCTGGAGCGTTTGATCACAGGCGCTGTGTGCCCCCTGCACGCAAAACGACCAGCGCTGCTATGCAGTGTCATGGTTTATACATTAAAGAGAGAACTCATGAGAGAGCGCGTTTGTAATTGTAAGTGTGTGTGTGTGTGTGTGTGTGTGTGTCTGCGCCTGCACACATGCGTGTGTTTGTTCATATGTGTGTGAGCCTGTGTGTTTGTGCACATACGTGTGTGTGTGTGTGTGTGTGTGTGTGTGTGTGTGTGTGTGTGTGAGCGAGCGAGCGTAAACCGGGGCGTGTGAGTGTGCATCAGTGCTGGAGTTGCTTGTCTGGTTCTCTCCTGCCCTTCCGTTTCATCCACACTCCATCTCGTACTGTTTACCTCTCTGTCTCACTTCCATTTTCTCCCTCCGTCTCTCTCTCTCTCTCTGAGTCAGGCCCAGATAGGTTGGAGCTCCAGGAATGTCTCCTCTGTATAAATGCTCCTAAATCAGCTAGCTTGGCCAGGCACTTCCCACTTGTTGAAAAGTAACTTTCCTTCCCTGGCACTAAAATGGAGGATTACAGCAGAGTCCTTATATAAACGGAATTGCCCTTCCTCCATTCCGTGGCCCAAGAGGAGACGTGGAATCTGGAGTGATGTGATGGCACAGGGATGTCACAATGTGCGATGTCATGCAGTGTG
>NC_083760.1:10988397-11030646 GCF_963514075.1 Conger conger | reverse complement strand
GCAGTGTGATGTCACTGCGATTAAAGTGTAGCTCCATGGTGTGGCGGACTAGCACGTTAGCCCTGTGAAGCCATGCTGTTGAGCTCCATGAAGAATCTCTGTGTTCTGAGAGCCCTGTGAAGGCGTTTAGCTCCATGAGGAGTCCTTCTCTGTGTTCACCTGTGTTCCCCTTCTTCCCCTCCTCCCAGCTGGACCCGGCGCTGGAGGCCCGAATCGATATCGAGAAACAGCCTGTGATCCTGGAGGAGGAGTACGAGGTACTGAGAGCATCTGGAGAAGACGTCCACGTGTTTTGTTTGTGTGTGTGTGTGTGTGTGTCTGTCTGTCTCTGTTTCTGTGTGTGTGTGTGTGTCTGTCTGTCTCTGTTTCTGTTTGTGTGTGTGTGTGTGTGTGTGTGTCTGTCTCTGTTTCTGTGTGTGTGTGTGTGTGTGTGTGTCTGTCTCTGTTTCTGTGTGTGTGTGTGTGTGTACAGTTCAAAACCATAAAATTATAAGGTTCTAACTGACATTTTGCCAAAAATGAGTTGGTGTCATAAATATGTTTATAGGGCAATTTGAGTAGGGTTGTCTGTCATTTTGATCCATGAAGAACCGCCCTGATTGGATGTGCGCTGGAGTAGGAATGCAAACGCTTTGAAGATCAATATCTCAAAACTACTGTTTATAATTCCTTGTAATTATACTAACATTCAAATTCCAATGATTTGTGTGTGTGTGTGTGTGTGTGTGTGTGTGTGTGTGAGTGTGAGTGTGTGTGTTTTACCGATAATGGGCTGCTTTCTGGAAAACAGGGTGATGAATAATGCATCCACACCCTCGCGCTTGGCGTTCTTATGAACCCCTTCTGATGGTAACGACGCACACACACGAGAAGACGCTTTAAAGACGCTCCTCGTGCAGTTCAGCGACTTCGCCACCGCCTTTGTTCCCCTTTATGAACTTCTTCATTTATTCATTAATTTTTTATTCAGTCCAACTAAAATAAAATAAATGTGTTATTGGACTGAGAGCGAGAGATTTAGAAAGAGGGGGTGGGTGGGTGGGGGGGGGGGGGTACAGCCTGCCCAGAACATTGGTTTTATCTTTTCATAACCATCTTCCCGTAGACTCATACATCATTTAGATGATTGTTTTGCACTTTGCCTGTCATTCAAACAAACCCCAGCTTCCTGTGGATCCAGGTTTTTTTTTCTTGGCACATTTAAAGTGTCAATCCTTTATCTTTCCATATTTAAAGAACGACGTACAAACCAAGTGCAAATTGGGACCAGGGACAAGTGCGTCGAAGAGAGGAAAGTACAGTTCCAAGTCCTGGAGTGATCACATAGAACTTGAACCCTTGAAGAATAAATCAACTTTCCCACTATCATACCATGGTTGGCAGGTAGAATACCCCGAATACTTAAATAATACGTAGTATTCACGCAGGCATTTCTGCAGCAAGATCGATTTAATTCCATAAAAATGGTTTACATTATCACTATATAAACTGGATTACATTACCACTATATTAGCTGGATTACATTACCACTATATTAGCTGGATTACATTACCGCTATATTAGCTGGATTACATTACCGCTATATTAGCTTGATTACATTACCGCTATATTAGCTGGATTATGTTACCACTATATTAGCTGGTTTACATTATCACTATATTAGATGGATTACATTACCACTATATTAGATGGATTATGTTACCACTATATTAGCTGGTTGACATTATCACTATATTAGATTGATTACATTACCGCTATATTAGCTGGATTACATTACCACTATATTAGCTGGATTATGTTACCACTATATTAGCTGGTTTACATTATCACTATATTATCTTGATTACATTATCACTATATTAGCTGGATTACATTACCGCTATATTAGCTTGATTACATTACCTCTATATTAGCTGGTTTACATTATCCATTACCGCTATATTAGCTTGATTACATTATCACTATATTAGCTGGATTACATTACCGCTATATTAGCTGGTTTACATTACCGCTATATTAGCTTGATTATATTACCGCTATATTAGATGGATTACATTACCGCTATATTAGCTGGATTACATTACCACTATATTAACTGGATTAAAGATGGGTGTCTCTTCTGTGTGTGTGTGTGTGTGTGTGTGTGTGTGTGTGTGTGTGTGAGAGAGAGAGCGAGAGAGAGCGAGAGAGAGATAGAGAGGTTATGTACATGTGCACAGGTGCCAGAACAGGAGAGTAAAAATTGGCTGTTTTAAATTGGGGAGAAAAGATGAGAGGAGGAATGAAGGAAACTCTTGGCAATGTCGGAGAGTGTTTTTTATAAACGCATCCCAGTATCTCACTCTTCACATATCTAATTGCTGGCCTTGGATTGGAGTTTGCCTGCCAAGCCAGTTTTCTAACAGAATATTGTGGTCTATCCCAAGAGATGGTATCTTGAAAAACACGAGTGCGGGATTTTATTAATACTTGCAGAATTGCACGGAGAAACAGCAGATGTGTTGTATGCGATTTAAAAAAACATTTTTTCGTGACGGTTCGGAAAAGGTAACACCGGGTGTGATCAGTTTATCCGTGTGTGGAGGTTAACGGAAAGCCATCTGAAGAAGAAGCTCATTGCAGTTTAAAGAATCCAAGGGAATATTAATCTAAGGCAACGCAAGTCATGTGCCATTAAGGTCTGTAGGGCTAAAACCAAACGGGGAAGACTGATCAAAGTCCTGCATTGTTCCTATCGTCGGTACACAACATTTGAAGAAAGCCGCGCTACGCATACACATCTTCCCTCTGGGGTCTTTCAGCGCACTTGTCCCTGGTTACGGTTATGCACTTTGTTGTACGTCGCTCTGGGTAAGAGCGTCTGCCAAATTACCCTAATGTAATGTAATGTAACACACAGCCTGGAAAGTACTGTGCAAAAATTGATTACTTCTCGAAGCGCTCGTGAAAAGCCGTACAGTCACACACATACTTCAGTGTGACTTCACAGGCATTGAGTGAATGCCATCCATCACCCTCTTTCATATCATATTGGGTCTGTTGAGCAGCGAGACCCTCGTCCTCCAGTCTACATTTGTGTTGCTCTTTTTCTTTTTTTAACCCTCTGTGGACGTCTTACCTCCGGAGCTAGGGTAACACTGTTTGAATCCCTGTTGTCCTTCTCGATCCCACAGAAGATGAGCTAGCGTAACACTATCTGAATCCCCGTTGGCCTTCTCATAGTGTGACAGCGTAACACTGTCTGAATCCCTGTTGTCCTTCTCGATCCCACAGAAGATGAGCTAGCGTAACACTGTCTGAATCCCTGTTGGCCTTCTCATAGTGTGATAGCGTAACACTGTTTGAATCCCTGTTGTCCTTCTCGATCCCCACAGAAGATGAGCTAGCATAACACTATCTGAATCCCTGTTGTCCTTCTCATAGTGTGATAGTGTAACACTGTCTGAATCCCTGTTGTGTTTCTCTATCACCACAGAAGATGAGCTAGTGTAACACTGTCTGAATCCCCGTTGTCCTTCTCATACTGTGATAGTGTAACACTGTCTGAATCCCCGTTGTCCTTCTCATAGTGTTATAGTGTAACACTGTCTGGATCCCTGTTGTCCTTCTCATAGTGTGATAGTGTAACACTGTCTGAATCCCTGTTGTCCTTCGCATAGTGTGATAGTGTAACACTGTCTGAATCCCTGTTGTGTTTCTCAATCCCCACAGAAGATGAGCTAGTGTAACACTGTCTGAATCCCCGTTGTCCTTCTCATACTGTGATAGTGTAACACTGTCTGAATCCCCGTTGTCCTTCTCATAGTGTTATAGTGTAACACTGTCTGGATCCCTGTTGTCCTTCTCATAGTGTGATAGTGTAACACTGTCTGAATCCCTGTTGTGTTTCTCGATCCCCACAGAAGATGAGCTAGTGTAACACTGTCTGAATCCCTGTTGTCCTTCTCATAGTGTGATAGTGTAACACTGTCTGAATCCCTGTTGTCTTTCTCGATCCCCACAGAAGATGAGCTAGTGTAACACTGTCTGAATCCCTGTTGTCCTTCTCATAGTGTGATAGCGTAACACTGTCTGAATCCCTGTTGTCTTTCTCGATCCCCACAGAAGATGAGGCAGAAGAACCTGGAGGAGTGGAGCAACATCAGAGGGCCGCGCCCATGGGAGAGATCTCGGGAGTACCAGGAGGAGCAGAGGGCCCAGCTGGGCAGGGCTCTGGGGGCCCCGGGCCCTGCAGGAGGGGAGGTGGGGCCAGCAGGGGCGCAGGCCGAAAGCCCCTAAAGCGGGGTGAGGGACCCCACACTCTCCGCATCCCTGCCTCTGCACTCTCGCTCTCCCTTTGTCCTCTGCCTGGGCTATTTTTACCCCCCACCTCCGCGCCTCCGCACCCGGCGCACGGGAGCCACGAGGAACACCGAGCGGAAAAACCAACGAGGACGACGTTTGCTGACGCTGTCCGTTTGGTTTTTTTTTTACCGCTGAAAATGTTGTTTGCGAATAAATAAATAATAAAAAAACACTTTTTTTTGTTTTTTAAAAAGAGCGTGTGTAAGTGGTAAAATGTCTTTCCCTTCCGCGCCGAGTCGAGCAGTCGGAATTTTCCAGCAGCGAGCTCAGGTGGAGGGGGACGTGGGTGGGCCTCTGTTACCACGGTGATTAGGGAGAGATGGCCGCCCCCTCTTTATGTCTGGCTGGACTGTGCTGTAGCAGAGCGTTCCCCTGGATGGAACCCCATATCCCTCCCTCCCTCTCGCTCTCTCTCTCTCTTTCTCTCTCCCCCCCATACTGAACATGGAACCCCCATATCCCCCTCTCTCTCTCTCTCTCTCTCTCTCTCTCTCTCTCTCCATATTATCCCTCCTGCTCTCCCTCTCTCTCTCCCCCATACTGAACATGGAACCCCATATCCCTCCTCTCCCTCTCTCTCTCTCTCTCCCCCCATACTGAACATGGAACCCCATATCCCTCCCTCCCTCCCTCTCTCTCTCTCTCCCCCCCATGCTGAACATGGAACCCTATATCCCTCCCTCTCTCCCTCTCTCTCCCCCCCATACTGAATATGGAACCCCATATCCCTCTCTCCCTCCCTCTCTCTCTCTCTCTCTCCATACTGAACATGGAACCCCATATCCCTCTCTCCCTCCATCCCAGACTAAATTTGAAACCACATATCCCTCCCTGCAGGCTGCCTGCTGAACAGGGCACCCCCTGCACCTCTCTCCTTTTTGTGAGAGAGAAAGAGAGACCATGGCACCTCCTGCACCTCTCGCTTTTTTGTGAGAGAGGGTGAGAGAGTGAGAGAGAGAGTGAGTGTGAGAGAGAGAGAGAGAGCATGAGTGAGACCCCCATCTGGAACAGTCTACTGTCTGTAGCATAGTGTGATTTGGTAAGGCTGAGTTCAGTGAACAAAGCCTTAAAATGCAATGTTTGTTATGCACTTGTGCTACAGGAATATGTGCTATAACATGAGTAATGTCATTGTATAATAAAAATTGTTATATAAGATCATTCACGCCTGAAAACATTTTTTCCCCCAGTGACCGATTTGTCTGTGTGCTGCTATATTTCGCTATGCGATGCTCCTTACTGGTTTTGACAGGAATTCCGTTTTATGTGCAGTACAGAATATGGCCACCTGGTGGCAGTACAGTTAGCACGTGCTCAATTTATCGTCCACTGATTTAAGGCTTTTTTTTCCAGTGGTACTTAAAATAAATTATGTTTATGAAAATTCTCATTCCCTCTGGTAATCATATTTTCTTTTACCGTATTACAAATAGGCTGTTCTCGTAATTATTTTCCCCCACATTTTAGGTGAACCTGGAAACAAATGCTTGCATTTTAGACACGTTAAAAAGGGCTAGATCCTTTGCATTGCAAGGGCGTCGTTTTGTCCACCTTAAACCAGGCAGTTCGGCAGCTTGCCTCTTTGGCAAAAAATGCTTATCTAAATTTGTAGGACTGACAGAAATATCCCTCTTGCATAAGCCTTTTACCGTGTAGTGTGTAGCCTACTCCTCCAGAATATGCAGCGCTGTTTTAAGTGCTCAATGACTCATTCAGCCAATGGGTGTATCATGAAAGAGAACTACTATTCATAACCGAGCTTACACGGCAATATTACCGATTTTCTTCTTCTTTCTTCTAAGGACGTCTTCATTCAAATTCCGCTGTCATACGCTTGTTTATACTGATTGAACCAAAATGGCTTCTTTTACACCGCCTGCCTAGATTGAGTAATTTCCACCTCTCACAGTTATGATGCAGTAATTTGTGAATATTAGAACACCGTGGCCTCTCTCTGTCGGTCACGGAGTGCCATAAAAATGTGCTTTTCTCCGGTGTAGGCGCTCACGGAGACTCCGCCAAATGACTTTATTATTCATCTTCCAAAGGAGAAATGTGAGTTGAGTCATCGCAGTGTTTAAGTTTACCATTTTCACAGCTTTATTTTTGGAGCCATTTCAGGCGCTGCACGCTCCGATTTGGTGCGAAAGGGCTCTCGTTCCTGGAGCGCCAGCCCGCGGCTTCCGGTTTGTCAAGGGCTATGGTTTGTCAAACATCAATGCTGCGTCCTAAATTTCTGTCGACCTACCTGCTGTCACGTCTCGGTGACCGTTGAAACTGAAACACTGCTGTTTTACTGTAGTAGTAGTAGTAGTAGTAATAGTTTTTTATTTTATTTTATAACCTTGAATATGTTGCGCAGGATGGAAATGATTGCATATTCATAGTAAGTGAATACGTTTCACCGTTTGATCAATTTACTCCCAATACACGCCTTCTAAATTGTCGGAACATAATTGTAAACACATGTGAAATGTGAATATTGTTTCTCAATTTGCAATGATTGACATTGATACCACTTTGACCTTTGAAATGTAGTATTGACTATTTGATATAGGTGTTATTTGGATTAAATAGACTGAACTGAAAGTTTAAATGACACTTTCCCATCCAGCTGCAAAAATAAATAAATAATATTATATATTATTTTATTTTATTTGTCCACCTGACCTGGGGTAACCTTAACTGTGCAAAGAGTGAAACACGCAGGAAAATCCTCCATCTTGATGAATCATCCACTTTCAATCTGCATGGTCTGCAGATGATATCCTGGCTGTGTATTTATTTGTTCTTTTCTTTGTTTTAGGCTTAGACGTTGCAATAACACTGCAGTCTTTCTTAAGTGATTTGTGGCAGAAATAAGCACACATTTTCTAACTATTAACATGGAAGGATATGTGTAGCCTACTGTGCTGAGGGCAAAAATATTTTTCCTGTTTGATGAATATGTTGGGCCATGCCCCTATCTTGCATTGTTCTTAGGAGACTTGTACCAGCACTTGTACTCCTCAGTGACTTGGACACTTTTCTAAATTAAGAGCGCAAGACGAGCCCTCAATTGCTCATCCCTTTTGTGTCAACAGTTTATTTTTTACTGCACATTCAGAAGGGCCTTTATTTTGGAAACAAAGACTGACTACAGACACACACACACACACACACACACACACACTGAAACAGTGCATTTTCTAACTTTGACACGGGTCTCTTCTCCTTCCTGGTCGGGTCTGTACTTTCCACCCGTGATACATTATCTAAAAGGGAAAGTTAATTAAGATATTACAAAATTCATGCCTTTCATTACCATGCATTATTTAACCATGCGCAGTGAACCAGAGAGTGGGGGTGGGGTGAGGTTTGAAGTCCTGCTAAGGAGAGAGAGAGACCGCAGAGTCCCCATCCCACCCTTCCTACACACACACATACACACACACACCCACGCACACACAACCCACACACACATACACATACACACACAAACACAAAACCCTCACACACATACTCAAAACCCTCATGCACACACTCACAGACACAAATACACACAAAACCCTCACACACACAAAACGCTCATGCACACACTCACACGCACAAAATCCCAATGCACACACTCACACACACAAAACCACAATGCACACACTCACACACATACACACAAAAACACATACATGCACACACATACACACATGCATACATACACGTGCACACACACGCTCACACACACAGACACACATAGGCTACACACACACACACACACAGTTTAGGGTCACGTCTGAGATGCAATATTAATCCACGTCAGTTCTCGGGAACATCCTCACGACAAGCTTATTAATTCACCTTATTACCGGGATGATAAAAATAGAGCGTGCCGTCGCTCCGCGGGAGATGGGTGAAGCTGGCAGGCGTCACCTTACAGAAAGAAACGCCGCTGATCCTTTAATCTGCGCGTGTGTGCGCGCGGCAGTACAGCGCGGTTGGCTACCTGCACACTGCGCCTCGCCACATCAGGGGTCCCGCTGAAGGAAGATGAGACGCAAAGAATCGTTTCAACCGCTCCCAAAAAGTCCCAGCAAAAATATGGTTTCAGGGGCCATTATGCTGTGTTTGGTTGCTGTGATGTTGTGACCGCCCCACCACCTGGCGAGTCTCTGCTGGGTTCCCTTCATGGCATGCGGGGGCAGACGGGGAAAAGCCAGCGATGTTGAGATTTTGTGAATGAGAGCCCTTAAATGCGCAGCGTTTGTGCACTGACCTGCCCGGGCCTCGGGGAACCGCGCAGCACTCGAGTTCGGGGCGAACGCGACGGTTGCTCACGATTCCGTGCGCTCGCGGATCTGAGTTTCAGGAGCGCGCCCCCCGCTTCCCCCGGCCGTTTATCCCTAACTGGAATGGTGCCGCGCGCGTGTTTGTTCTCCATTAGCGTCGACAGGAAACGCGCGTTCCAAGCAATGGCTCGAAATCGAGTTTCGCTCCTTGAGGGAGGCACGGACATTTGCCAATTAGCGGAGGAGAATGTGGGCTTGGCTGCCGTTTCTGACATCATTCCGCTTCTCTGTTGGAGGGAATTAACTTGGAGCGTGGAGAGGCGACAGGAACTGGCAACCATTCACGCCCATATCAAATCCCCTAAGAAAACCATTTAAACATGGGGGAAATAACTGCAAGGCTGGCACCAAGAAACTGTTTCTAATGCTGCCATGCTGACCATCCTGCCGTGACCTTCCAGACCCCCCCCAAAAAAAATAAAATAAAGAATAATAATAATGTTGGCAGTTGAGCCTTTATATCCTGTTTCAAAATTCCCCTGCTACTGTTTTATGACTAAGTAAACGGTAATAATTGCATGTATATAGCACTGTCAATCTTGTGTGTAGCCTAGTGGCTACAGTACATGACTGGGACCTGGAAGGTTGGTGGTTTAAGCCCCAGTGCAGCCGCGATGAGATCTGCACAGCTGTTGGGCCCTTGAGCAAGGCCCTTAACCGCACATTGCTCCGGGGGGGGGGATTGTCCCCTTCTTAGGCTAATCAACTGCAAGTTGTCAATTAAACAAACAAATAATGTCCATTTTACCACAGTTCTACATTCATAGAAAAAATAAAGTGTTTGCCGTTCGCCATCAGTAAAGCTCATCATTTGCACGTCACGTTACAGCTCCTCATTTGCATGTCACGTGACGCAATAAAGGTCACGTGACACGCCTCCGGCCTCGAGCAGGTGGAGAGCGTTCCCGAGCCACGTCCTGTGCATGCAGGCATGTACACATGTACACGCAGACAGCAGGTTGTCATGGTGATTGATCATTTGAAATAATACAACACGAAAGCAATCATAAATAAAGAATTGACGCACCGCGGGCGTTATAAAGGCCGAAGATTTGCCCTCACGCTCTGGAGGAGCGCGGAGCACCTGCAGGCCTTCAAGCAAAAGCTCACTTCCGTTCACTCCTTCGAGAACGTGCCTGTGAGCAGCTAGCCTGGGCAGAGCGGCCTCGGCTGTGACATTGATGGCTGACTGTGACATCAGTGTGCACTTTGTCAGAGAGAGGGCTGCCGCCCGGTTTCATTACACTGATGACCCAAGATTGGAGTAGTTTGCATCACGTCATCATTGCCTTCTATCCCAGGAAAGACAACGAATAATTTAGGGTCTGATTTACTAAGACCTTTAGCAAACGCGAAATCTTTTAGCACACATCAATCGGCCATGTTATTGGTCATGTCATTTTCCATCCATCCATTTCCTAACCTGGTCGGGGTCAAGGGGGGGTGCTGGAGCCTATCCCAACTTACATTGGGTGAGAGGCAGGAATATGCAGTGTTATTGGTCCATTGCGATGTCTTATGTGTGCTAAAAGGTTTTATGGTAACTGCCCTAGTAAGTTTGGCCGTTCGATGGTTGATTCCTGCCTGGTTCATACAGATGCACACACTATATGGGGAGATGTCATCAAAGGCTGTGTGCCGGGCGGGTGGTGGGGTGGGGTCAGACAGTGTCTGGCCGTGTGATTGGCTCGGTCGCGGATCTGTGTTCTGTGATTGGCTCGGTGAGCGGTGGGGCTGCGGCGGCTGGTCCCTGCTCCGGGAAGCAGGCCAAGTCCGGCCCGACACGTGCGCTTCAATTTTTCATCGAAATCGCAAGAATCTGTCATCAAATATTCATGCGGCTGGCTAAGAAAAGAAGAAATCAAATTCAATATTTACTGCGTGTCTCCCCGGGCTGGGAGAACTAATTAAGTCTGAGAAGCAAAAGCAGCGATTGCGTGCTCCGCACTGCACCTTATAACCCCCCCACACACACACACACACACACCACACCACACCCCGAATCCTGCCCCCGTCCCCCTCTGCCTCAGTCCTCTGAAAACCCCGTTCTCCAGCTCAAACCGACCACAGTTGGGGGACTGTTGTTTTCCAGCCATGACTTAAATGATCTTGTCCCCGTTATGAGAGCGCTCTGCTCGTGTCTGCCCTGGAAGTTTCTTCCCTCCTCAGTGATCAGATCATTATGTATGGTGTCAGCCCCACAGACAGAACGGTACTGTGTAATTGTAGCCGAGTACAGCATGGAGGAGGTTGTCTCTGTCTCTCAGCGCGCTATCTTTATTTCCTCCCAGTTCTCCGTGCAGAGAATTCTCATCCCCGGTCTCAGTCCTAATACAGTATTTAACGTTTCTCATTTGATAGTTGGCTCTATTTAAAACGTTAAGGTTGTGTCTGTTCCCTTTTCAGCCATCCATACTTAATAATGATATGATGATACGGCCTACTTTGCATTACCTGACAACAGTTGTCATTTTTCATCGTGATATCGCGCGACAGCAGCTCAGCTGAAATTCACGCTTTACGCTTTACACTTTTCAGCCTTTGAGTTGTTTTCTTTTAGATTTATCTCACAGTGGGACAGCTTCCACACTGTCAGTTAAAAACACAGATGTGCTGTGGACGTACTGTGATCATCAGCCTGTTTTTTTTACTGCCAGCCGTACCTCAGATTACCTTCTCCGAGGCTCTTTTACGGAGCAGAGCAGAGGTATTGCTGTTGCATCCATTCATTGTCTAGCCTGTTTATTCCTGGGTCACGGGGCGCTGGGGTATAGCCCAGCATGCATTGCATGAGGTAGGAACACACCCTGGACAGGTCACCACTCCGTCACAAAGCACACACACTGTTCACTCAAACACACATCTCTCAAACACTGAAACTGGATATATTTTGCATTATCGAAATGTTAATTATTAATATAATTTGTATCCTTTGTAACGTACATCTCAATAATGTGATATGTTTTGTACAGACTTGTCAAAGATGACTAATGCCGAGAGTATATTGTTCATTGTTTGTGATTTTGAATACAAACATTTACTCAAACACTTATACACTAAGGGCAATTTAGAGTCTCCAGTTAGCCTAGCCTGCATGTGTTTGGACTGTGGGAGGGCACCAGAGTACCTGAAGGAAACCATATGCGGACACTGGGAGAATATGCACATAGAGGCTAGGATTTTAACCTTGCTGTGTGGCAATGGTGCCAACTACTGCATCACCGTCCGACCTTTGGTCAGGGGCATGAGGGAGCTGGAGCATATCCCAGCACCAGTACAACAAAAACAAGGAAGTGATTTTATCCCTGCTGAAAAAACAGCTCAAGCTAGGTTTATGAAACAGCTGGCAGCTGGTTGGCAGCTCAGACAAGCTACCAGAACTAGCTGCTGGACCAGCTCATGACCAGCTTGACCATGCTGGTTGACCAGCTCATGACCAGCTAGACCAGCATTATGACCAGCTTGGCCATGCTGATTGACCAGCTCATGACCAGCTTGGCCATACTGGTTGACCAGCTCATGACCAGTTTGACCAGCTCATGACCAGCTTGGCCATGCTGGTTGACCAGCTCATATCCAGCTAGACCAGCTTCATGACCTGCTTGGCCTGCTCAATTTTCATGCTGGTCAAGCTGGCATAGCTGGATTTTACTGTAGGGGTATGTGCGGGTAGGATATCTGGCTAGGGATAGCCAACCCAATGTTACCTAACGGTGGGTTACTGGTGACTGGAGAACAACCTTTATGTCTGTGTAAAGGAACTGAGTTTACTGATGCATTCCGACTTGATTGACTACAATTTTGTTTTGCCTTCTTTTATTCCCTCATTTGATAGTTTAAAAAATGTCTACATTTCTCAAGCCAACCTAATCCTGATCAGCATATATGCGACAGCATTTCATTTAATCAACCTAATTTGTATTTGTGAGTCTGTGCACAAAATGCTCTGAATTGATCAGTTTGACCACCACCGTCACCCAGAAGGGTGTTCTTTTATGTCAGCGCCTTTTTTGGTTCAATCCTTTCAGCCAACGCTACGACAGCGGACAAACAAAGTTTTCACAGCATCTGTGAATTTTTTTTTTACTTTCCTCGACTGGGCGGGCCGCCGTGGTTCTCAGCGTACCGATGCGAAGGGTATGTGGCGGGTTTGTTGGTTTGTTGTTTTGTTTTGTCTGTTCTCTGGGCGCAGACAGCCGTGGACGTAGCCTCCTCTGCCATCATTGCAGCCTTTCATCCCTGTTCTCCTGTGTCTCCTGTTCTCCTGCTTCTCCTGTTCTCCTGCGTCTCCTGTTCTCCTGCTTCTACTGTTCTCCTGCGTCTCCTGTTCTCCTGCATCTCCTGTTATCCTGCGTCTCCTGTTCTCCTGCGTCTCCTGTTCTCCTGTGTCTCCTGCGTCTCCTGTTCTCCTGTGTCTCCTGTTCTCCTGCGTCTCCTGTTCTCCTGTGTCTCCTGTTCTCCTGTTCTCCTGCGTCTCCGCGCTCCTCCCCGGCAGCGTTTCTGAAAGGTGGAGTCAGGAGGTGGAGCGCCTCCGTCAGGTCCCATCAGCGTCTCCCTCCCTCCCCCTCCGCCGCCCTCTCCGCCCCCCTTGCCTAAATTTAACCTGGGACGAGGCTGCGCACTTTCTTTTCCCTCTTTCTTTTTATCTCTCTCTTTCTCTCTCTGTCTCATTCTCTCTATATATAACTCGCAAACGCAACCATGCACATACAGGAACACACACACATACACACACCTGACATACTGTACGCACACACACCCCCCCCCCCCCCACACACATACACATACATACACACATACACAACTGACATACACACAGACATGTTGCAGACCCCTTACCACTCATCAGTGGACATTGCCAAGGCTGCCAAATATAAAAACTAAAAGTTTACTATTTTAGCCAAGTTGTTCCATAAAATAAAGCACGAAGGGTTACCGTCCACCATCCTCCAAGCATTATCAGATGTTAACTGATGCACACACACACACACACACACACAAGCAAACAGCCTGTGAAACACGCAGGAGGGCAGTCGCGTGCTGCTCGTGTTGAACCCAGAAAGAAGGTCCACAGCTGCCCTCTGCTTCCACACACACCCAACACACTCACCCCCAGAACCCCCCCCCCCAGGACCCCCCGGATCCTCTCTCCCACAGACCACAGAAGAAGAAGAAGCAGGAGGAATATGAAAAGGTGGAGGAAGAGAACGGAGAAGGTGAGGGCTGGGATAGTTCTTCCCGTTCTGGCTGTTTTCATTCATTTTGTTTATTTTACTATTTCGCAGCTATAAATAGGCCGTATGCTGGCAGCTGAGGGGGAGTCCACGCAGAACAAACGACCCCCCCCGGCTCTTCCTCTTGGTCTTCACGTAACGAGGCAGCAGAACAAGCGCACACATGCCCCCCCCCCCCCCCCCCACCATTCACCACCGCTCCTCAGGACAGGAGGGGCCACATGTTGTCATGGAGACAGCAGACCAGGGCAGAGGGTGTGGTGAGACGGACTCAGACCGGCTTGTCCGTGATTGGCTACTGGGACGGGGACCTCAGGCTAAGGACCTCTCCCTCCTAACCCCCCCCCCTCCCAAACCACCCACTCCCACACACCCCCACCCCCACCCCCATTCACTCATTTCCAAGACACAGGCAGGAATTTCCTAACTATTTCCCCCTCAGCTACCACAGGCTAGCCAGGCTTGTGTGCTGGGACAGTGGGGAAAATGGTAAATGGTAAATGGTTGGCATTTTATATAGCGCCTTTATCCAAAGCGCTGTACGATTGATGCTTCTCATTCACCCATTCATACACACACTCACACACCGACGGCGATTGGCTGCCATGTAAGGCGCCGACCAGCTCGTCAGGAGCATTTGGGGGTTAGGTGTCTTGCTCAGGGACACTTCGACACAGCCCGGGCGGGGGACCGAACAGTGTACATCCAGCAGAGGAATGTATGCAATGTAGGCAGTCTGTTTATGTCCATTGTGAGACTCAAACCCTCTTGATCTGCATGGAGATCAACCTCCCGTCCACTCACTTATGGCACTGCACTGATGCACAGAAACGGCATTAAAATGGGAAATGTAAGTCGCCAGACCGCATTAACACACACACACACACACACACACACACACACAGACACACTAATACACTCATTACTTGAACCGTATTAATCCTTCACTTAGCCCACACAGCTCCATTTGACGTGGTCACTTCCAGAGAGTGCTGTTTGTTTCCTGGGTGAGATTTAATCTCTTGTGATGTCACATAGACCTGCCAGGCTCCAGGGCTCCCGTGCTGTCAGCAGTTTTACCCTTCATCTCTCCCACCGCTCATGAACTGCTCATGAACCTCTCGCCCTTAAAAAGCCACTAATGGCAAAAACACCGAACAACCTTGTGGTGTTCGAGTTGTTTGGGTTCTCACTGAAGACTGGCCCACACAAACCCCTGCGCACCACACTCCAAAAACCGAAGAGCATTTCAGTCTTATGTTTAGACTTCAAATCTTATTTATATAACTTTTTTGATGATTAGGAAAAAACACAGCCAATGAGGTGGGATAGTTTGACTCATTTCAAGATTTGGCAAATGGGGTAAGAAAATGTGACGTCAAGCACACAGTAACAACTTAAAACACAAATATTTTCTACTTGAGATGAAAAAAAATATGATTCAGTCTCATTACAAGACTAAAACTGAACAGTAAACACTTTTTACAGTGCAAGTATGCGTTCACTGTTTCCCAGAATGCATCTCTTCCCTACAGAGATTAAAAGGAGCCATGCTTTCGGGAGCACAACCCTGCCTTGAACTGATGTTATTCTGCTGCCGCTCTGTGTTAGTTTCCTGCCACACATACAGCAGGGCTCCACGGCCGGTCTCTGATCTGCACTGCCTCCCTCGCTGCCCCACAGGCCATTTGTTTCTCTCTGTTTGTCTCTGCCTCTGGCTGGACCTCTCTTCCCAAAGAGAGGACACAATGTGCCAGAGCATCGCCTAAGGATGGAGGGTTACGGTCAATTTAATCTGGGAATACTCAACAGAGGGTTTTGGTTCGGGAATACTCAATAGAGGGTTTTGGTTCGGGAATACTCAATAGAGGGTTTTGGTTCGGGAATACTCAATAGAGGGTTTTGGTCAGGAATACTCAATAGAGGATTTTGGTCAGGAATACTCAATAGAGGATTTTAGTCAGGAATACTCAGTAGAGGGTTTTGGTTCGGGAATACTCAATAGAGGATTTTGGTTCGGGAATACTCAATAGAGGGTTTTGGTCAGGAATACTCAATAGAGGGTTTTGGTCAGGAATACTCAATAGAGGGTTTTGGTCAGGAATACTCAATAGAGGGTTTTGGTCAGGAATACTCAACAGTGGCTCCTGCAGTTGACTGACACCTGCAATCGAACGGAGTAACTCACCTCTGCTAGTGGACTGCAGAGTCAGAGAAAGCGGTGATGTGTTTCATGTATTCTGGAGGATATGTTCTCATGTCCTTCCTCATGATTTGAAGGATTACAGACAAAAATAACTAAATTAAAATAAAATATTGTCCAAAAAAAAAAAACCCACACAAAAAAAAAGAGACATCTGGTGCAATCTGAGTACGAACATGAGAATAATCCATTCACATATGCCTTTCATAGCCACACAGTGCTTGTACGGTGACAGGGGGAAGGTCACCTCAGACAGCACTAATGTTCGGCACCCACCTGCGGGGTGCAATCGAAGCCATTCACCCCAATTAACTCAGAGGCGTCCAGATTAATAGAGCCAGGTCGGAAATTTGGCTGGGACCCCAAAGAGCCCCTTCCACTGTGTTCGGAAAGCACCGTGGGGTCTGTAATGACCCCAGTAAGTCAGGACCCCAGTTTAATGTGGCGTCTGACAGAAAGGCGATGGCTCCTGTAGCTTTGGCCTTCTTGGTCTGAGCCAGGGGGGAAAGAGCGCCCTCTACTGGCCCAACAACACCACTTCCAAAAAAGGAGCCACTCTGTTGTTTTTTTTTTTTTCCATCTGGTTTCCAATCCAATCTAAATATTAAGCAAAAAGCCAGGCCTGGGTAGCTTCAGCAAATCAGACAAGATAAACTCACAGTGTGGTTTGGCTTCAGTATATGACACTTATAACTCTGGACTCGTTTTGCCTAAGGCTTGGTGGGCACCACAAGTTACTTATTAGTCATTCATGAAAAAAAATAAAAAAATAAAAATCAGTTCTGCTTGTCCCTTATGCTAACTAGGTCATCTGTTATATGTACATGTAGAAAACATGACGATGGTGATGATATTATCTCTACTGTTGTCATTGACCTCATTACTATTCAGTCATTTTGGCAGGTATCCTCATCCCCGCGTTGGGTTACAGGCCGTCATTACATACAGTAGAGGGTATAGTAAAAGATGCTACGTGCTACTTAGCATCGGTAAAAGATGCTACGTGCTACTTAGCATCGGTAAAAGATGCTACGTGCTACTTAGCATCGGTAAAAGATGCTACGTGCTACTTAGCATCGGTAAAAGATGCTACGTGCTACTTAGCATCGGTAAAAGATGCCAAATGCTACTTAGCATCGGTAAAAGATGCTAAGTGCTACTTTCTTCGTCGTGTGCCGTACGTACGGCGGCAACAGTCCGCGGGGCAGGTGGCTCCGCAGCGCCCCGCGCCGCCGTTGCGTGCCGAGCGCTGGAGCCAGATGTCTGAAGGTGAACGGAGCCCGTTACATGTGGAGCCCGTGAACGGAGAGCCGGAGGGGGAGGTCTGGAAGAGGACCAGGTGGGGAGGAGGACCATCTGTCCGCGGAAATCTTGACAGTTTGCTGAGGTCAAACAGCAGCGGCAGGACAGCTCTCAGTGGGAAGAAAGAGACGGAGATGACATTTTAAAAAAATGTATTTTTACTATGATTGTTGTGTTTTTTTCTTTCTGTTTAGCACTTTGGGCTGCATTGCGTATGAAAGGTGCCATACAAAATAAAGCTACTACTGTTATTATCATTATTATTTCGGTGGCTCAGGCGGTAAGAGCAGTCGTCTTAGGGTTGCCGGTTCGATCCCTCCCTGGGTGTGTCGAAGTGTCCCTGAGCAAGACACCTAACCCCCCCCCCCAAATGCTCCTGAAGTGCTGGTTGGTGCCTTGCACAGCAGCCATTTGCCACTGTTTTGTGAGTGTGTGTGTGAATGGGTGAATGAGAAGCATCAATTGCTAATGGTTGCAAATGCTAAGCATGTACCATGTCAGGATAATGAAAAACCTTGGTGTGACGGGTGCAAATGGGAGGGAGGCATGTGGAAGTCCTCAGGGAGGTTTGCGGCTCAGGACGCCTCACAGGAGGGAGTCACCTGACCAGACACCCCGCTCCACTGTCCCTCCCCGTCTGCGTCCTGATTGGTTTTAAATTACACATTTTTTTCCCCCTGACAAGCAGAGCAACCTGAACAGGCTAATATAATTCCACACTGTAGTCCTGAGCGCTGTAATTAAAATCTGATCCAATTGATTTTC
Source organism: Conger conger (assembly GCF_963514075.1). Taxonomy (NCBI): domain Eukaryota; kingdom Metazoa; phylum Chordata; class Actinopteri; order Anguilliformes; family Congridae; genus Conger; species Conger conger. The sequence goes on along the minus strand of NC_083760.1, from coordinate 11,012,476 downwards.
CCGCTATGCCGGTGCCCCGTCCCCATAGAGAAGTCTGCCTCTGCAGACACCCCAGCAAGGGCACTGAGGTCTGCAGTACCTACAGCACTGATGTCTCCGTAGACTGAGATACTCACCAGCCTGAGGTCTGCAGTACCTGCAGCACTGATGTCTCCGTAGACTGAGATACTCACAGCACTGATGTCTCTATAGACTGAGATACTCACAGCACTGATGTCTCTGTAGACTGAGATACTCACAGCACTGATGTCTCTATAGACTGAGATACTCACAGCACTGATGTCTCTATAGACTGAGATACTCACAGCACTGATGTCTCTATAGACTGAGATACTCACAGCACTGATGTCTCTGTAGACTGAGATACTCACCAGCCTGAGGTCTGCAGTACCTATAGCACTGATGTCTCCGTAGACTGAGATACTCACAGCACTGATGTCTCTATAGACTGAGATACTCACAGCACTGATGTCTCTGTAGACTGAGATACTCACCAGCCTGAGGTCTGCAGTACCTATAGCACTGATGTCTCTGTAGACTGAGATACTCACAGCACTGATGCCTCTGTAGACTGAGATACTCACCAGCATGGGCACTGCTGAGGCCTACTGTTCCTACAGCACTGATGTAAATGGTAAATGGTTGGCATTTATATAGCACCTTTATCCAAAGCGCTGTACAATTTGTGCTTCTTATTTACCATTATTTACACACTCACACACCAAAGGCAATTGGCTGCCATGCAAGGTACCATTTAGAGCATTGAGGGGTTAGGTGTCTTGCTCAGGGACACTTCGACACACCCAGGGCGGGTTTGAACCGGCAACCCTCCGACTGCCAGACGACCGCTCTTACCGCCTGAGCCAAAATGTCGTCCCAGTCGCCAGTGTGACGCTGTTTCAATTGCACAACAAAGTCACGAGGTCTGTTGAACATATCAGCTTATTAGCCGTTTTCAAAAGCACAATAAATAAATAAGTAAGTAAATAAATAAATAAAACAGTGCTTTCTTGTGGGGAGTTGCTTCATTACTGCTGCGTTGCTTTACTTCTTCTTAACCGACAATAAAATCTGCTTCTCCGGCAAACCCGAGGAAACACCCAATGTGCAAAAAAATATCCCTCAGTGAATCCTGACCTCACTTAACCACTGGGTGAATTTTCCTCGGCTCAATTACATTAAACGGAAAACCAATTTAACACCAGTCATCTATGTGAACGTGTGGAGCCCCCCCATACTGAAGGAGTTAATGCATGTTACTCAGCGGATTTCTCCATAGTGTTATTCACATTAAAATGGGATGGACTGAGCGTGCCAGACGCTCAGGCGGTAAGAGCAGTCGTCTGGCAGTCGGAGGGTTGCCGGTTCAGTCGCGCCCTGGGTGTGTCGAAGTGTCCCTGAGCAAGGCGCCTAACCCCCAAATGCTCCTGACGAGCTGGTTGGTGCCTTACATGGCAGCCACTCACCATCAGTGTGTGAGTGTGAGTGTGTGAATGAGAAGCATCAATTGTACGGGGCTTTGGATAAAAACGCTATAACATTTACCATTTTAAACTGTAATATGTGCTTGCTTATTTTAAAAATCTTTAGATTTCTCCTATAGCCATAGATTATAGCAATTATTATTACTTAGAGATCTTGTTTTGCGTAGAGATGTTTCTGTTACAAATATTCTGTGGTCAACACAGGGGTGTCTCCTTAATTAAGCAAGTAGTAGGACTGGAGTTGGTCCTGTAACTCAAAGGATGCATGTACAAATGCAGTTATAACCTTGACAAATGCAGTTATAACCTTGACAAATGCAATGGGGCTTTGATTACTTGGAATTCTACGATTACGCTATTCTATATTAGTCAGGCAATATCACAGACACCTCATGGAGAGTTGCCGGAGCCAGAAAAAGTTTGAGATGCAAAGAAATTCAGAAAATGAATATTAAGCGGATTCTTTCATAATATAATTGGCAGTTTCCTAGATATCACTGCTGTCAATCATTTGGTGACAGACAGTTCTGTTGTTGGTATATTTGGCCACCTGTGCACACAAGTGGCAATCAGGTGGGGGAAACACGAATTAAAAAATGTGGAATGTGAAATTATTTCATCCGTATTGCCGAAAAGAAGAGCGTCGCTGGTTGATGTGCTTTTAAATGCAACGTATTCTACTGTGTAAAAGAGGTGAGGTGACACAACATGACCGCGTTTGTTTTGTCAGTCGATGCTTCGTGCTTACCCAAACTTCAGGTGTGACACACGCACAGGTCTCCTCGGAAACATGGCTCTGAGACCATCGCGAGCTTCATTCCCGTGTTCCTTCCGGTGATACGGACTGTGCGCGAGGAAGCCCTTTTGTTTTTCGCAGCACCGAGAATAACGGGCAGTTCTGGAAAATTCCTGAACTCGGTCAATGTACAGGGGACGTTCAACGGGGAGCAAAAAAAACTGATTCAATACTGCTTGCGAATCGTTCTGAATCTTTTGGTAAATACATTTTTTACGGGTCGCCACCTAACCAACATTTACGATATTTCTCACATGCCTCCTGCTCTCTCCATCATTCCCCATCCACAGTTGCAATAATAAATATTCATAGTTTATGTTGCAGGCTTCTCTCCCAGCTGATACAGTGACGTAGACGTGTGTGTGTGTCTGATTTTTGGTATAGGGGGGCGGAGGAAGAGGCAGGGGGCGCGCGGCTGTGCTAGTTGAGACTCGCTATTTGAATTCGCTCTTGCAATGCTTCAGAGAACGGGCATCCCTTCCGTGGAAGCGGAAAGACATATATGCTGTAAATAAAACAGGTCATTAAAATTGAAGGGAAACACGAAAGAGTGAAACCGGAGCTTGCGATTTTGCACCGCATTCACCTCCGTCGTTCCTCCTTAAAATGAAAGGATATTCATTTTCAAAAGAATGGATTGAGACTGCTGTATAGTATTTATATTTGTACGTATATATTTTTGTATCGTTGTAATACTGTTACGTTGCATTCATTTATTTTCTACGTGGGGAACATTCGGCTTGAAGGCGCCAGAAGACCAAATTTATATTTTCTACGCTAACGCAGACAGGAGAGGAGGGGGTAAGCACCGCTGAAGCCGTGGTCTCCGGGTAGAGCCGAATGCATGGATTCAAAGCTTACAGCAATCACTGACGCTTCGATCTCAGATTGCCCTCCTCGTCGCTGACAGCTGGGAGAACAGTCTATCCAACAGGCGGAAAAGAGCAGCCGTCCAAGAGGCCAGCAAGAGAGGAGCGAAGAGAGCCATCACTTCGCCGGCTTGATCGATCCACCGGCACTGAACAGGCGCTGGGATCTGCTTTGGTGTGCAGGAGGAGAGGCGATCGCCCCAGGGGTATTCTTTCATCGAGAGGGGGAATACACCTTGGACAAAAAGACGAGGAGGCGGGTATTACTGACAAAATACATTTGAAGTGTCCAATTAGGAATTTCCAATTGAGAGAGGGAGAGGGAAGAGAGAGAGACGGATCAAGAGAGAGGCAGTGGAATATTCCGCTTCTCCTCCGACAACACCCCCAGTCTTGGAAAAAAAAATAAAAAATAAAAACAATATACACAAATCAAGGTACGTGCATTCAAGAGTACTTGGTATTCGCGTGGGTTCACAGCTGACACGGTCAGTTGTTAGCACTAACCCAATGCTTCTGCGCAAGTGGCATGTAGCCGCTTTCTCTTTAGGGTAGAGGGGAGGACCTATCCGGTATATGGCAGTTTTGAGGCTATTCTAGACATGATGCTACCCCTTGACGCCAGTAGAAATTGCTGTGCCGTATAGCATTTGAATGACCCGGTAGGCCTTCAGATTTGTGTGGGAAGCAGGAACGATATTATTATTATTATTATTATTATTATTATTATTATTATTATTATTATTATTATGCATGTATGAATGTGAATTATTTTTTTCCTGTTGCCAGCTGGGAGGTTCGAACTTTTTCGGTTTACAAATGTTAAGTGTATAATCACTTGAATTACAGGAGTCTCGGCACGCCTTCACAATCATAAGAAATAAGGGGGGGGGGGGGGTGCTGGAGTGTATTAGATCAGTTGTGATCCGCGTAATGGGCCAGTTCACATTCAACATGCGTTGCATGTTCGTCATCTGTTTGAGGCTCCTCGTGCGTTCCAGCCCTGCACCGAGACTGGGGCGGAATTATAGGGTGATGTTTTAGCCGAGATGCGTCTCCTCTCCTCAAATGTCTTAATCTAACGTTGCTGCTGTGTTCCGTGCACATGTAACCTAAATGTCTCTCGGTGTATTGCGTGAACTGCTTTTCAGGCCATATCATATGTCACGTATGCGATAATAAAACGCTATAACGTTATATTTAAAAATGGTTACATAATGCCTGCTATTTTGCTGAACCGAAGGCACACGCTGTAATCTGTAGACTGTAAATCAGATAGATAATAAAGGTTTATATGAACGCATATGCTGAATATTAATGATAATAATAGCCTAATCAAAATAATAATAATTATATGCTAAGTAGAAACCGTTGCTTCCATCTTTCGGTCGTATTAATTGTGTCATTTCGTTCTAATTGTATTGAGATTTTACATTATTCTGACGAATACATTCGCACTATTGCCTAAACACGCTATGGCCTACCATGGCCACTGTATACCCTATATCACACCAACATAATAAAAATACACGTTCGACAGTTTCTAGTGCAGTTTATGATTTACTGTGTCATACAAATGAGGACAGTCATTTGGTTATGCATTCGCAGTCTCCTTTCTCCAAGCTAAATGTATGTTCTATTTAATTAGCTTTTAAGAAAAATAAAATAATGGTGTTTCACTATGGGGATTCCCTATCATGTAAAGGTGGCCGAAGGTGGGGTAAGAGGGAGAGAAAACTCGGGTATATTATGATTAATTTAGCAACAGCTGATGTGCTCCATCTCGCCGTGCTGAGCTCTTGTTTACTGGGGACTCAAATAACCACCGCGCGACGACTCTTCCCAAAATAGGAAAAGAGATTCACGGGGCTCATTTCGCTCTCCTGCACTTCGTCAGCTTTCTCACGCGCGCGCGGACTGTTGCGTTTTCCCTGGAACTCGGTGTACTGGGCTTGGGCCTGCGCACACGAGAGACACATTCAAAAGTCAAAGCTTTTATGTTTGTGGCGACGTTTTTAAATCAGACTTTAAGCACCACGCACAGTAGGCAACGGACTACTTCTGTGTCATTAATTTATATGAAATTTACCTTCGTTAAAGCTGTTGCCTTTCGGTAATGCTTTTAGTTTTTTGCACCTTTGATATCTTTTGCACGTTTGTAACTCACGATTTACAGTATGGGTAGAATACAGTAGGCTATGCAGTCACTTTTAAACATCCCGCCTACACACTACACACTGTTGAGTCGGCCTATTTGGCCTACCTTTGACACAGCCGCTACGTATGGGCTATTTTAAAACTGAACTGCAAGCTCAGTGAATTGTGAATCTTACAAGGTGGTCATTTTAGTGACGTTGTGATCTTGACACTCAGTGCATACGTGCGGAGGAGATCGCAGAACGTCGGCTCTCTCTCTAGTGGAATTACAGCATTCCGTAGCAAATGCATGAAGCGAATTTGCTGAAACCATTAATTAGTATGATAATTAGGATGTGTAGATAGTGACTGGAGGCACAACGCTAGACCTACTGCTGCCACACGTGGTATGGGGCACTCCAGAGTTTATATTGGTGTATCATATCATACATGCGCAGCTTGCGATCGATGGAATGGTAGAAGTGGGTGCCTTTATAATTGCCTAAAATAAGATCACTTTTCTGTTAGTTACCGCGGAATAGGTAGCAATCAGCAATCACTCTCATGTCATCAATTCTGTGACAGGTGTCCCCCAATCCGTAGCGGACTCGTACAGCGGGCGTGCGTTTCCCTTTAAATACCTGCGCCAGGCTCATGCGCCCTAATAAGTCCTCGGTCTCCTGTTTCCGAGACACCGATAAAAAAACCCATGTTTTCTGAGCCGGGATCAAAGCTGGGGCTCCACAGCCGCATGGCACAGCTTCTAACAGCAGACGAGATTTGGCCCACTGCGTTGAACACCCGTGCTCCTCGCACGGGTCCTATAATCCAGCGTGTATCTTGACTCCAGGGGGTGAAATTACCACCCACATACGCCAGCAATCTGATAAAATGACATGCAAGATGTATCCCCATGTTTTGAAACCTTTGAAAACTTATATATTTTTTCTAAATCCGGTTGTGCTCGGTCTACATAGGCAAAATAGTGATGTTTTCGCCTTATCACAACAGATAGTTATAGTGCAACAGTAGCAGCCTTTTTTTATGATTAAATGTTTCTTAGAAGTTTACGGATTTATGCCTGACTAAAATGTGACTGTTGCAAAGTCACAGGAGGACCTTGAATCCAGTCACTTCATGTCACAATGTAATTACAACTCTGCAGCCAATAATTTTAAACCCCGGCAGCACTGTCTGATGCACATGATATAGGACGGTGGGAGGATTCCGGGATTTGGACGCGTTGCTTGTTTTTTTGCGCGTGGTTTAAAAGTCTGAATGACAAGGATGTTCACGCGGCTTCTTTACCGCGTTCGTAAAAATCGTAAAAGATGTCTCTGACGTGGCCGTCATGAGGGAGTTGTAGCATACCAGCTGTTATAAGTTTTATTGTATCGGAGGGAGTTGCCATCCTGCATAACGATGAACCCGGGCCAACTGTACCCAGGATTCCTCTGTCTGGTGTAACATAGCTATGTCACAAATTTGGCCCTTTGACCCCCTTTTGAAGGATGAAAAAATAAATGTTCACCACTCGAATACTGTTTTAAAATATTTTTAGAGGGCCTTTTTTTAGAGGGTAACATGTCCATGTAGTATATTTTATAGCACAGTTAATCATACGTTTATAAAAGTTGGGTTAGTAGTTTAAATCTGATGCATAATTGAACAGTAAATGCTTGTTATGCACAACAGTAGACTATACTATAGAACAGTATTGGATTCTATATGCAGCACTGCCATGCAAAAAGGGATCTTATCTGAACAACTGACCAACAGGTCAATGTAGAGAACAACTCATGATGAGATAACAGTGTGCATAAACCAAATGCAGTAATTTTATGAAATTAAGTTAGAGGTTGTGTCATTTATAGGATAGAATTGATGTTATGCAAACAGCCTTGTACATATACAGTTTATGATTGGTTGTTTTGTTTTGCTCTTTGAAGCTTCTTGTTTTCCATGCTCGCAGAAGAGAAGGAAATAAATACTTGTTATCCCAATGTCTCGATGACCATTGGTTGCCTTCTGGAGAGCCAGCACTGGTGGCATTGGCTAGTGTAGAGGGACATGTTCTATTCCTGAGTTTTATTGTTTCAAAAGCTTTAGTCTCTTTAATGTAATTGTTTTGTTTCAGGAGTTGCTTGTTCGTTTGTGTTCACAGTGTGTGGAAGTTAAAATGGCCGCTGAGTTTATGTTCATTAGTGGAGAGGTCAGGCCAGTTGAAACCAACAGTTGTGATTTTTCTCAGCTAAGTGATAGAGTTACCGTTATGATTCAGCGTTTTAGGTGTTTCAGATCTGGTGTTTTTTTATCTGTCTGAAATCTGAGAAACATTCCTGAGCAGATTTAATGTATTGCACTTAATGCAGTCGATGTCTCTTCATCTAACGTGTTCAGTGGTTACAGCTGGGCAATTCCACAATAATGTCAACCTGAGCATGAAAAAATAGACTAACCTACTTCTCAATTAAACTTATTATGTCCCAAACAGGCAACCATTTTGAAATCTGATCAAATGTTGACTAACAACAGGAAAATGCTTCAAAATGAATTTTATTAGTCCCATTACCATTGAAATCAATGCTATTTGGAGGCCATCTTGAAAACATTCAAAACCATTTCACATGGTTTTCTCAATGTCAAAACTGACATTCAGAACCATTTCAGATGACAACAAATGTGTTACAATACAATTTGATTGGGAAGTAGATCAGACAATGTGCATTTCAGATGTGTCACATCCATAACGGAAAGGTGTCACAACGCTGGTATTTCCTCATAAAAATAAAGACAAAGAAATAAATATTTTATAAATTGCTATTTTCATGTTCAGCCAAGCCTCCTGCATTACATGGATATCAAACTTTCTGCATTAGACTTGACCTCTTTTGAACTTTTGAACCTGTCGTTTTGCGTCACATCCATAACGCAAGTTATTTGTCACATTCTCTGGTAAAAAGGTTTTTTAGGCCCTTCCCCTCAGCGTGAGTGCTATGATATGCATTAACATTTTTATCATGTAAGAGTACTTTTTCTGAGGGATTTTGTTTGACATTTTGTGTCCAAATATCACATCCATAACATTGGAATTGCGCAGTTCCAACCGTCTAACAACATCTCTCGTTTTTACTATTTTTTTTCACACTCGTGTATTTCAAATACACATAATACCTCGTATAAATAAGACAGCTTCGGAGTTGCTGTAAGGTGTATTTCCTCACTTCGAAGGAGGTAGGCAACTGACTCCTGTAGGCTTCAAGTCTTTATGCTATGCTAACACATTATGCTAACATGGAAACCGAGCCAATGAATGCACAAAAATGAAAATGAAATCGAACTAGTCGGAAAGAATGTGCCAAATCCCCAAAATTTGCCTAAATTTGGGTGTATTCCTTTAACGCCGTCAATGTCTCTTTGTCTAACCCTAACCCTAATAGGGAATCTACCTTGTTTATCTCTCTCCGCTGTGTGCACTGTACATGGGCCGCTCAACCCTAAAACTCAAAGTGCGGGCGAAGAGCTGACAGCGATTTGAAAACAGAAGCAGTTAATTTCGGTTGGCAGCGGCTGGCGATGTGAAGGGGGCCGGGAATAGGATCTGTTTGCACATCAACAGGTGACCAAATAATCACGCTTCCGAAAGTACCGAGGCATCCGTGTTTGGCAGAAAGCGCTAAATCACGCTCGACGGAGTCTGCACGCCGGGATTTGTGGCAGGAGCTGATGGGCAGGCAGGGTTTTGCTTTCAAATGCTGGGCAAAAATGTAACCGCTTTTTTTTTATTTGAAAAGACAGCGTTGTCTCTAAAAGAGTCCGATGCAAAAGTGTCTTTTCAGCTTCGCGTCCTGTGCAGTCCTATGCAAAGTGATGGGGGGTTACATTCCATTACTTTGCCGTCTTCCATATTAACCCTTTCTGGTGTAAGACCGCAAATATGTGATTGGAATGTTATTAACTGAACATTCTCCTGCTGATGTAACGTTACTGCTAATTGAAAGCGCTGCAGTTCTAGAACACTGTCTCAGAATAAAAAATAAAAAAATAAATAATATTTTTTTAAAGCCTACCTTAAAAAACGTATACATACACATGTAGATGTTTGGAGTACGGTGAGCAATACTGATATATTTTCACTGATGTACACTCACTGAGCACTTTATTAAGGACGCCTGTACACCTACTTATTCATGCGATTATCTAATCAACCAATTGTTATGACAGCAGTGCAATGCATACAATCATGCAGATACGGGTCAGGAGCTTCAGATAATGTTCACATCAACTATCAGAATGGGGAAAAAGTGACTTTGAATGATTGTTGTGGCAGACAGCGTGGTTTGAGTATCTCAGAAAAACAAAAAACATCCAGTGAGCAGCAGTTCAGACAGAAATACCTCGTCAATGAGAGATGTCAGAGGAGAATAGCCAGACTGTTCAAAGCTAACAGGAAGGTGACTATAACGCAAATAACCACATATTGCAACAGTGGTATGCAGAAGAGCATCTCTGATCACACAAGGCGTCATAGCTCTTCAGTAGGTAGGCTACAGCAGTAGAAGTCTAACAAATGAGTCGAATAAATACCTAATAAAGTGCTCACTGAGTGTATATCTATCTCTGCTTTCACCACGAGGGTGATAAGATAGGAGATCGGCCCGATCTGATGCGCTGGAGCTCTGGCACGGCCTGTCCGTTCCCTGGAGGAATTAAGGATCCCGTCCAGCCATTTTATACAGGAGCTCGTCAGGCTGTCCGGACAGGTAGCCGGCTGATTTATACGCTGTGACACCTTAGTGACATCCGCCACAGGTGCTGTCCGCCAATTATTCAAGTCCAGAGCAGCAGGCGCGCGGTGTTTGTGCGAGAGAGACTTCTGGGATCGGTTTTCCTTTTTAATAGCTGCTTAAGTAGTGGTTAATTTGTATCATTTTCTTCTCTTAAGGCGACCAACAATGATACGCTTACCTTTGCTTTCATAATTACGTAATGTCGTTGTGTCTCGTTGCGTGTGTCATGTGGACATGGCTTCTCTTGCAGCCCGTACCACAGGTTATAATGACTGAAACTTATTGGCAAACAGCGTTCCTCCACATTAGTGTTACGAGTGTGTGTCAGTAACTAGAGCCACCTCTGTTTATGGAGAGTGTGGCGCAAAAACTCATTACAAAGAAATGAATACAGCTCTCCGTATCCACCGGTATCTCTTACAGTTGTGTTGATACCAATGTTTGATAAAAAATGAAAAGGTAAGAAATATAACTTTGTATGTTATTATAACGGATGAACTCTACATACAATAGTAAAGCTAATGTTTTGATATAGCCTATGTGTACAGTATACTGTGCACAGATTATGTGCAAATTATAAGCAACTTTGTGCTGTAAACGATATTGTCTCCAGAGGATACTATTTAATATTATATTGTATTATATTATATTATATTGTATTGTATTATATTAGCTTTGTATTTTCTGTTCAGGGAAGCATTTATACCACATTATGAAACTGTATATTACGCTCATATTGGTGAAAATACTATACCGAATAACATGACAAGAAGGGATGATTTTAGAGGCAAACGCATAAACCGAGGAATATTTCAAAGCAACACAGTGAGGAGGCAATCTCTCTAAATCATCAGCTTGGGCAATTAAATTTTAGAATTATTTCCAATATTTTTATCTCCAAGAATTTATCGTTCTGTCTTCGCGGTGATGTTTTGTTGCACGTTGGCCCGTGTCGACACTGCCGTGTGCCGAGCCTGTCTGGCCAACGCCAGGGAAATCCATCAAACTGTCACGCGAGAAAAAGACGGGGATTACCACCTACGGCCTTTGTACACCTGTTATGAAAACGAACCGCTCGCAACGCAGAGCCCGCTTCTTTATTTTCTGTCTTATTTTAGTATTCTGGAAGATGGCCTCCTGGGCGGAAGGCCGTGATCTGCCCTTCGAGGATGCAGCGAGTGTGCGTTGGCGGTTTTGGGTTCTGGTCTGGCTAAAACCGCTCGTTGTCCGAATGTGGAACGCATACACATCCATTACACGCGATGTGTGGTCGCAGTGAGGATATTCTCTCTCGGCCGGGGAGCAAACACCGGACTCGAGACCTCCTGAGGGGTGGAAATCATCTATAATCTACATTTTGACATGAAGGGACTAGGCTAACCTCGCTATTGTTTAGCTTTTGGCCGGATATAGCCTGGCTGCATCCTAGTCGGCTAGAAAGCGTTCCAGGTTGTCACCTGATGCATCAAACCCAGGGACAGGTGCGAAGAGGACCCTAGAGGAAAGGGCTATGTGTGTCCATTCCAGCTGTGGCTGGTCGTGATGCTGTCAGTCATCGTCGGTGGAACAGTTAGGGAACAGTACAGTTGGGACCAAGACCTGTGCCTAAATGTGCACCCCACAGCCCACAACAGCATGTTAACATGGGCAAATATATCAGGCTGAATCGTAATCAGGGGAGAAAAAAAAAGAACAACGGCAACGATTGTATGCTTGCCCAATATACATATTTTTTATTTTGAAGTCAGTGTGATCCACTCTAAATTATCTAGGGGCGGCCTGTAGCGTAGTGGTTTAGGTACATGACTGGGACACGCAAGGTCAGTGGTTCGATCCCCGGTGTAGCCACAATAAGATCCGCACAGTCGTTGGGCCCTTGAGCAAGGCTCTCAACCCTACCTTGCTCCAGGGGAGGATTGTCTCCTGCTCAGTCTAGTCAACTGTACGTCGCTCTGGATAAGAGCGTCTGCCAAATGGCAATAATGTAATGTAAATCCTTGGGAGTTACTCGAGTGTAACAGGCCATGAGTGCACTCTTTGAGTGCAGTCCAAGGGATCACCCAGCACAACAGAAGGCTGTGCCACTGAGTATCGTCATGAGAAGGTAATGTGTTTTCGTATGCAAAGAATGTCATTTGTGCCTAAATAAATGTAGTAAGCAGGAGTCATGAGACCGGGAAATGAATCCACAGCGATCTGGTGACTGCACATTTATGTGTCATATGCTCAAGACTATTCAATTACATGGCTGAAAGAAAGAAATCCCTTGTGTTTACAAAATGCAGATTAACCTAAGTATGTGATCGCCATCTTTTCAGCACAATATTTAATCTCGATTAAGTTATTTGCAATTCTCATGCATCTGGCGTAAAGATTCTGTGTTCCTGGTGTTGTTTTTTTTCTTTCTGCTTTGACGACTGAACTTACACTGGCCCTTCATTATGCCTGTGTGCTCCATCAACTGCGAAGGAGGGTTTTTCCCCTTTAATAATGCACGCCTGATTTGCTCATTAGTGGAGGATCACTGGCTGAGATCACGTCAGGCTCCCAGAGTTTGGGAAATTTCAGACTTTCTCCCGTTCAGAAAAGACGGATATACGTATGCACAGTATAGTGTTGAGGTTAAGGAACTTAACTCCAAGGGTACTGTCAGTGTACCCTTCAGGAAGGCACTAGCATGAACTGCTCCAGGAAGCATAACTAGCTAAAAATATGTTGAAATATAACCTGGGTGGATCACTCTGGAGAAAGCCATCTGCCGAGTGCAGAAATTATAGTACTTGTCTGGTGTTCTTTGTCTCCTGGACGTTTTTTAGCCAATTCACTGTCTACATATCATTTCTTTCTACAGATCGCACTTCTAGAAAGATTATAGAGGAAGAACACTCCTTCAGTCGTTTCCTTGTGGTAGCTTCTCACAAGGAATGGTATATTAGGGCCGAGAGAGGTTTCTATTCCTTTCTATTACTTTATTCAATGCCTGAAAACCCTGGGAGTTTGGCGGAGAACGCACAGGCCTCGGCCTAGCTTGTGTCAGTAGCAGTTAGCAGCGCCCCATTGCTATAGCGCTTTATGTTTTCCACCGGCAATGAAACAAGTCTATAAAGAATATAAAATAATAATAAAAAACTCCACTCCAGCAGGCTGTTTGATTGAAATAATGGGCTTGTGTAAGAATGCGGGAAACGTCGAGGGAATTGTATGAAAAATGTAGTGTACAGAGCAGCAGAAATTGCGATGGAGTCGCTGCAGTGAGTGGGCTACTATGACCAGGCGGGGGGGTGGGGTGGGGTGGCGGGGTTTGCGGGGCAGTGCGGTGCAGAATTTGTGTCCGTTTTAATAAAGCACCCGACCTTACACGCTGATCCCGGTATCACCGTGCAGCAGAAGCACAAAAAAGGACCCGAGTTCTGCATTTTCTGTCCGTTTACCGCTGGCGCCACACTCAGCTGTTTTTTTTTTTTTCTTCCTTTTTTCTTTTAAACGCTATTCAAAAACAAATGTTTCATAACCCCCAGTTTGACAGTGACCTATTCACCGTTCTCGCGTCAGTTGCAAACCCGCGGTTGGCGAGAGTGACTCCTCCGCGGTCGTCACGAACGCACACCGGTACTCGTCCGCGTCGGTATCTGTCGCTGCGCGGTCGTAGCGCTCGCTGCGCGGTCGTAGCGTTTCAGCGCACCGGCGGCTTTCCGGTTGTTCCCATGCAACCGCGGGATCGGCTGTTACTCCGCCCTCCCTCTGCTGTCTGAGATGACATCATCCCCCTTTGTGACGCCTAGTGTCACTACAAACCGCTGATTTTCTGTGAACGTGTGTGTGTGTGTGTGTGTGTGTGTTTGTGTGTAACAGACACACACGCAATCACACATACACACACAAGTATATGATCAATATGTTAACTTTTATTTCCCCCTGTGCATACTGTTTTATGTGATAAATTGAAATGTGATACATTGAAATACAGATTTTCCTCATATTCTGCAATTCACATAATGTTTTATATCACAATTGCAAATTTTCTCCCAATATCCCTGGATGTCTGACAGACCTGTTGCTGAAATTTGATATAAATATTTATGGGGAGCTAAATTTAAGACCATGACAGAGAGATACTTTGTCAGAAAAAATATGCAGAAATTGTGCCTTTGGGAGGAAATCGCTGTGTTTGGGTCCCCCACTGTGTTTGGATTCCCCACAATGTTTGGGACCCCCACTGTGTTTGGATTCCCCACAATGTTTGGGACCCCCACTGTGTTTGAGTTCCTCACTATGTTTGGGTCCCCCACTGCATTTGGATTCCCCAAAATGTTTGGGACCCCCACTGTGTTTGGGCTCTCACTATGTTTGGGTCCCCTGCTGTGTTTGGCCTCCGACGATGTTGGGTCCCCTGTTGTGTTTGGATTTCCCACTTTTTTTGGGACCCTCAATGTGTTTGGATTTCCCACTTTGTTTGGGACCCCCAATGTGTTTGGATTTCCCACTTTGTTTGGGACCCCCAATGTGTTTGGTTCCCTTGCTGTGTTTGGGCTCTCCCCTCCTCACGTGCTGTTTGTTGATTGGGATGTTCGCTCCTGGATTTGCGGAGGTGAAATAACCTGTCAGCCCTGCCACGGCTGTCAATCATTATGAGTCGGTTAATACGCCCAGATGCTTCGCTGCATTCAAATCTCTCTCCCCCCCCCCCCCCCCCCCGTGGGGAGCCGGGAGAATCTCTGCGGCTCCCAGACTGTGAAACCGACACCTCAACGAACCGCGGGCTGAACGTTCCTGTTTAACGCACCTACGACCCCCTCCATACCCCGTCCCACCAATCCTCATTTGCTTTTCAAAATAACTTTGCTCTCATTAAGCTCTAAATTTGTTGTCCAATTACCTCCCCTTGCTCGCCTGTGTATATTTAGTGCGTTGTGGGGGATTAGCGGTGTGTGTATCTTCTTCAGAACGACGCTGCACTGCTCTGCTGGCTTCTGTCCAGTGCCGGCCTCGGGGTGCTGAGATATCATCAAGCCTCTCTCCTCACCCCTGATCTCACCAAACTCTGCCCGATTGTCTGTTCACGGCCCCCGCCATGTCAATCAACGGGCTTTCGTCGGAAGTTTCCGGGTAGTTTTCATGGAGGCTACGATGACTGCACCGCGGTTGTTATCTGTTTGCGGGCGAGTGAACTTGTTTTACACATCGGCCAGGCCTCTTATTAATAGACGACTCATTACGAGACCTGCTATTCATGTCTCCCCTCTGTAATCTCCTGTCATTTTTAATAATGAAGTCCTTTAAAATTCACGCCAATATCTTTGCCCCCCCCCCCAGTCGACTTTAATGAACGAACAATTAAAAAAAAACAAATTTCAGCATTAAGAAAGGTGTAATGATTCCCTTGCTGAGAAGGTTAAAGGGAAACTACCTTGGTGCGGTAATAAAACTTGCAATCCTCTGTTGGATTCCTTTCAGAGTCATATAGGCAATAACAGCTGTCTGTCAGGAAGCGCATTTTAATTGAGCCTAAACTGCCTTTGCGTGTCTTGGCAATGTGTGTGATGGGAGCCACTGTGCGTCTTGGTCGAGCAAATGATCACGGGGTAGTGTGTGTGTGTGTGTGTGTGTGTGTGTGTGTGTGTGGGGAGGGAGGGGTTAGGTGTTGGAGGGGGGTGCCCCTGAACCTCCCTTCTGTATATAACGGCCACCTGTTGAGGCTTGAAGCTTGAAGAGGCTCATAATTAAGTCCTGGTATGTTCCCCACGGTGGCGAGTGGATCTTGAGCCCTCTGCCACGGGGGCAGCCAAGAAACTGATGAGCGAATGAGAGACTCGCTCTCACCCCGCGACCTCCCCGCCCTCTTTATTCTCTGTGTTTTTTTTTCCTTTTCGGCAAATCCCCTACCCCACCTCCATCACGGCCGCTTCCCCGCCCTGCGAATACGTCATTCCGGACACTGTGCTTAGCATAGCAAGATCGCACTGCTGCTGCTGACGGTGTCGTTAAAGGGCTAACGGCTGAATTTCACTCCACGCGAATTTTCCCCTTTGTGGGGCCAGTACTCTTTCTGTGTATTTACCACACAGGAAATGGGGTGTTGGAAGACACAGAGTGCACACCAATGCTTTTCCTTTTGTTTGTTAGCCGTAGTACGCTGCCAGCTGACATAATTCGAGAGCACCCATTTACCGTACCCCGTAATGTTCCGCAATCAAAGAGAATGCGCCTTATTTCATGGTGAATAGGTCAATTGTCACAAGAGGATGGGATCAACTTAAGATCTTTTTTTTTTTTTGGGTTTGACAAATGCTGTCTTTATCCTGAAAGAATCCAATTTTTCACACTACGATAAGCCAGTGCATTGCAGTATCCCCATCAGTTGTGAAATTGTGTCAGTGTTTTTTGTGTCAGTTCAGTTTATTTTTATCTCAAAGATCCCCTTCCCATAGGACTCCAGCCTTTCCAGCCATAGTTTAATGGACCATGTGCAAATTCAGGGACGTGATCATGAAAATTCAGACATAACTGTCATTCAACAGTCATAGTAACAGACATAACTGTCATTCAACAGTCATAGTAACAGACATAACTGTCATTTAAACAGAGTTAGTTTCCCAAGATTAGGGCCTGATCACTACAACTAAACAGCTATGCTAAGTTTCTCACAGCAAAGCATAATTTCAGGCTCTGGGTTGTGTGTGTATTTATAGTTGTCAGATTGCAGTTCTGCGCTCTGATTTTTTGTCTTTGTTGCACTTTCTTTCCCTCCCCCTGCAGGTGGTGCGCGTTGTGGGGGGGGGACCTTGGACAGCCCCGTGCTGGATCCCAGAGTGACGGACAGAGCGGTCAGGACTCTCTGAGCAGAAGAAGGGGGGGTGCATGGAGCTTTCAAGGCTGGTGAAGCCGGGGACAACCGCCTTCCTCCGGCTGGGCCTGGTCGCCGCGGCGACCGCCTTCCTGTGCGCCGAGGCCCGGACGACCCCGAGCCCCGTCCCGGTGTCCCAGAATGCAACCTGCGAGGGGTCGTCGGCCTGCAGGCCGGGCATCGTCCTGCCCATCTGGTACCCCGAGGACCCCTCCATGGGCGACAAGATCGCCCGGGTCATCGTGTACTTCGTGGCCATGATATACATGTTCCTGGGCGTGTCGATCATCGCCGACCGCTTCATGGCGGCCATCGAGGTCATCACCTCGCAGGAGAAGGAGATCATCATCAAGCGGTCGAACGGCGAGACCACCACCACCACCATCCGCGTGTGGAACGAGACCGTGTCCAACCTGACGCTCATGGCGCTGGGCTCGTCCGCCCCGGAGATCATGCTCTCGGTCATCGAGGTCTGCGGGCACGGCTTCCACGCCGGGGAGCTGGGCCCCTCCACCATCGTGGGCAGCGCGGCCTTCAACATGTTCGTGATCATCGGCCTGTGCGTGTCCGTCATCCCCGACGGCGAGGTGCGGAAGGTGAAGCACCTGCGCGTCTTCTTCGTCACGGCGGCCTGGAGCATCTTCGCCTACATCTGGCTCTACATGATCCTGGCGGTGTACTCGCCCAACGAGGTGCAGGTGTGGGAGGGCCTCCTCACGCTGGCCTTCTTCCCCATCTGCGTGGTGCTGGCCTGGGTGGCCGACCGCCGCCTGCTCTTCTACAAGTTCATGCGGAGGAAGTACCGCACGGACAAGCACCGCGGCGTGATCATCGAGACCGAGGCCGACCGCTCCAAGGGCATCGAGATGGACGGCAAGATGGTGAACTCGCACTTCGTGGACGGCGCCGCCAGCAACCTGATGGGCCTGATGGAGGGCAAGGAGGTGGACGAGTCGCGCCGGGACATGATCCGCATCCTGAAGGACCTGAAGCAGAAGCACCCGGAGAAGGAGCTGGACCAGCTGGTGGAGATGGCCAACTACTACGCCCTGTCGCACCAGCAGAAGAGCCGGGCCTTCTACCGCATCCAGGCCACGCGCATGATGACGGGCGCCGGCAACATCCTGAAGAAGCACGTGGCGGAGCAGGCCAAGCGGAGCGCCAGCGTGCAGGAGGTGCGCATCGAGGAGCCGGAGGAGTTCGTCTCCAAGGTCGTCTTCGAGCCCTGCGCCTACCAGTGCCTGGAGAACTGCGGCGCCGTGCTGCTGACCATCGCCCGCAAGGGCGGCGACGTCTCCAAGACGGTGTACGTGGATTACAAGACGGAGGACGGCTCGGCCAACGCCGGCGCCGACTACGAGTTCACGGAGGGCACGGCGGTGTTCAAGCCCGGCGAGCAGCAGAAGGACATCGCCGTGGGCATCATCGACGACGACATCTTCGAGGAGGACGAGCACTTCTTCGTGCGGATCAGCAACGTGCGCGTGCTGGAGACCGACGACCTGCTGACCCCCAACAGCCTGTCCTACCCCAAGGCCCTGCTGGGCTTCCCCTCCGTGGCCACGGTGACCATCCTGGACGACGACCACGCCGGGATCTTCACCTTCGAGAGCGAGTCGGTGCACGTGAGCGAGAGCATCGGCGTCATGGAGGTGAAGGTCCTGAGGACTTCTGGAGCGCGCGGGACGGTCATCGTGCCCTACCGCACCCTGGAGGGTCTGGCCAAGGGCGGCGGGGAGGACTTCGACGACACCTTCGGGGAGCTGGAGTTCAAAAACGACGAGACCTGGTAAGGAGAAGTGCTTATTTTTTACCTACGGGGGTGGGCTTTGTGCATTGTGGAAATGGATAATGCTGCAGTCGGTTTTTTTTTCTGGTGGCTAGATGTTTCTTGTGTTGTCTGCGGGCAAATCGTTAATACATGTCCGTCGTTCAGCCGACCTGTGTGTGACAGACACGGGAGAGCATCAACTCAGCATGCGCTGTGATTATTCACTGTTATTTTTCAATCTTGTACGGTTTGGCAATTTTCTTTCATTTTGGCAGAGTTATGGTCTTGGGTTGGTTTGCAAATGAATGCTAACCCGTCTATTCAATATTCAGTCCTCACACATCTGAAGTGGAGCTAGAGGTCCGTTATATTTGCCTTTGTCCCCACTGTTTGCACAGTGAAATGCATTGGCCAGTGAGTAGGGTGCTGATGTGAGAGTTTCTTAGTCAATGACACCTTTCACGTCATTTTCTGCAAAGGATGCTCTCTGTCTCTCCCTCCCCCTCTCTCTCTGTCTCTCTCTATTTCCCCTTCCTGCCGTTGGTGGCATGGTAGTGTCATTTTATATTGTGTCAATCAAACAAGGCAGACAAGATGGCAGCACTTGCTCTCTCTCTCTCTCTCTCTCTCTCTCACACACACACGCTCTATCGTTCTCTTTCTCTCTCGCTCTGTCTTCAGATCCATACTTTATTAGCGTGACCACCCTAAAGCACAGTATTTCCAAGGCAAAAATTACAAACGATTAATCAATAACGCATTATCAACGGTAGCAGTAACCACCACAAAAATAATTGTCGTAATAAAAACACAGTGATACATAATTGTAATTTTTCTATTTACTGTCTAAATTTACTTACTTTACTGTCATACCCCCCCCGCCCCTCCCCTTGCCATTTTTCTCTCTAATGTAGCGTAGAAACTATATCTGCTGCTTGCAGGTCTCCGCCACTTGATGTCAAGTGTGTTTAATGCCGCATATGCAACCGGCCTGCTCTGACAATCACTCTCACATCTCCCATTCCACTGGCACACGCAGGCATCAGACGACGGTTCACAGTGGGGGTAAACGGAGAGCGATGCTCCTCTTCGAGAAACGGCGTCACTTAGTTCTCTCCATTTGAATGCCGCACTCAAGACAGATCATGGCCGTGTCCCCCCCTCCCCCAGCCCTATGCCTGCGGTCGGTAGAGCAGCAGTCTGACACATAAGAGATCTGCGGTACAAAAGCGGGGAGAGGTTATCCTTCATCCCATTTCGTTCGTGGAGTGCTCACTTGTGCTGTGAATTGTGGTAGCAAGAAAGTAAACAATGTTTTTTTGAAATGATATAAATACCTGTATACGTATAGCGCTCCGGTAGGAACCTTTGTGCTTCGTCCCTGTTTCCGGGGGAAGTGAAAAGGACGTTGTGTCAGGAATCTCCCCCCGACTGCGTTTGAGCTGAACACCAGTTGTGTTTGAACGAATCCACAAAGAGTAAGGGAATTCAAAATAAGACGAAACACTGCCTTGGAATTACATTCAGGATCTGAGGAAAGCTTTGAGTCTTATGTGTGAACACACTCTGGCTGTGAAGGTCTTCGTTTTTTTTGGGGGGACAATGGAGAATATTTTTGACTACAGACATGGGGTTTTGGATGTTAACACAATTAGACATGACATTCCTAACTCTCTCTCTCTCTCTCTCTCTCTCTCTATCCCTCTCTCGATATCTCTCTCTTTTTAACCCTCTCTCTCCCTCTCCTTCTCTCGAGCATGCTTTTCAGTTTTTCACTCTCAGTTCCTTCCCTTTCCTCCGTAGAAACTCAAACGTCGGATAATGAAATCGTTCCCACGGGTTGCTGCGTGCTGTTGATCGGGGCTGTGCGCTCTGGCTCCAGCCCCGGTTCCCAGCATGCCTTGCGGAGGTCGGGTGTCGGGACTCCCTAAATGTCTGTACCAGATGTGAGATGCGAGGGTTCTGGAGCAGAGGGGTTCAGGGCTCTGTGAACACAGGGACTGGCCCTGTTGCGCCCCCGTGGTTTCGGCTCTCTTGGCCCTCTCCTCCTCGCACAGTTTGATTTGTGTGCGGAGCGGTGTCCGGCCCGGCTGGGCCGAGGGTTGGGGGGGGGGGGCGGAGAGGCAGAGCTACGATTAGCAGGGACTGTGGAAGCGTCTGCACCTTGAAGGAGCGTCGATCAATCGATCGGCTAATTGCGAGCCGCTCCGTGGCCTGAATACTGCCTTCCGAAGCTGTGTGCGGTTCGGCCAGACGGCAGGATGCCGGAGGAATACAACAAGCCCTCGTCAGACCTAGTGCGCGTTGGAAAGAGCTTTCTCCGTGAGGGACATGACGAAAATCACACGCAGGTCGTTTGGTACATGGAATCCACACAGTAAAATTTCACGTTTAATTCAACTCTGAAACAGTGCACACGAGTCTGATACAGACCGTGTATGCTCGGTAAGAGTTGGCGTAGCACTGAACATTTTACTGTGCAAAAAAAAAGGCTGTCGACGTCACCTATAAGAGTAAAGAAGAATAGAACGGTGCCGTACGATTATGAGCTGTAAAATTAAAAGGACGTAGTGTGATAAGCTATATAAACTCCTGTAAGGTTAGTCTGTTCAATGGCTTATTCACTAAACCACAGCAATCGGCTGTACTTTATCCGTGCTAGCTCGCGCTGCTCTCTTAACGCCTAACGCAGAACTCGTTCCTCGACTGACAAAAAGGCGTCTTTGGAGGAGGTCAAAAAACAGTCAAAATCCACAGAAATTTCATAACGGTTTTTGGCAGCTAATTAATTAAATTCCTTGTTTGTCTGACAAAAAGAGAACACAAATATTCTTTTGAGAGAAAAAAAAATCTTATTTTGACAAGACGTTATTTTCCATTTGCGGGCCTAGATCTGAGAATTTATGTGAGGCGATTTACATATAAATGCGTAATGGTGGGCTGGTAATCCGGGGGCCTGGAGATACGCCGGTGTTTTGTGGGTAATGCGGAGCATTTTCCGGAGGAAACTTGTAATATGTTTTGAATTATCGCAGTCAAAGCTCTCCTTATTTTTTTCGCCTCTTGGTGAGACTGCTTCGGGGGTGGGGGGGGTTACTGAGCGCTGTTACTGAGCGCCGACATTCAACCGTTTGCCTCTGAAAGTTCTCCGACTTGATCCCGATAAGGAACAGTCAGCACCGGCGGATTTACTCTCCAGTGTTCTATCATCTCCGCGGTGGTGCGCGTGTAATTCCGCCGCGCTTGTATCCCAATTATAAAGGGACGTCGCGGCGTCCGGGCTCCGTGCTTCGGCCCAGGCGCTAACGCCGCCACGTGGATGGGCTCCCGGGATTTTTGTCGGGGGCCCCTTGATGAAACGATCGGGTGTCCCGGCTGGATCCCCTGTCCTGTCCGTGCCCACAGCGCCAGGGCCCCAGGTTTATCTGGGATTTGGCTCCTTCCGCCGCTGTAGGAGGGCACACGCCACGCACACCTCAGTGGCCTGAGTGCCACGTGATTTATGGAATTGGGCCTTTTGTATTCGGTGTTTTTTTATTTCTTTTTACGTTGTGTGAATTTCAGCGTTTTGAGGTCATGTTTAGCATATCTGGCCCTCAAATGAAAATCTTCTTTAGCGTTTAGGGTAATTAACAGAACAAATTGTGCTCCTGATTTGCCTTGACTGTCTTCACACCTGACTCCCGGGTTAGGGGAGGACAGAAAACCAGCATTTCTTAACCCCCGAGGACCGTGGTTTGATGATCCCTGCTTTACAGTGTAAGGCGACTTTCCAAAATATTCTGCAAAACGCTGGAGCACTGGTGTTATGAACCTGATCTCACTGTGTGTGCATGTACAGCCACTTCTTCGGTGGCAGTAGTCTTGGCTACAGGCAGCAGGCGTCCGTGTCAGGGGAGGAGGGCAAGGCAAGGCGGGAACGTCATCAGCCCGCTAAGCTGTGGCGGTAAATTAACGGCATGAATGCAGCGATCAGCGTTCACAAATGGCGCTTTGAAAACCTTTTAATTTCCCCCGCCCTGTGTTGTCGTTGTGGCCCCGCAAACAAGGAAAGGGGGAATATTAAGCTCCGCTCCTCAGCGTCAGCGTCGCCCGCCTTTCCTGACGCAAAGCCTTCCCTCTCCCCTCTGGCCAAGCCCCGTCTGATCCATCCCGGAGTAGTTTTGTTTCCCTTTTGCAACCAATTAGTTTTAAATTGCTTGGGCTAAATGAGTATGGAGCTTGCTCCCTGACTAAGGACATGGGGCTTTGGAAGTCGTTTAGCACAATTAGACGACATCACACTCCCATCGCTCTCCCTCCCTCTCTCTGTTTCTCTCTATTTCTCTCTCTGTCTGACTGTCTGTTTTACGAGGCATTGACGTTCAATCTCTTTTGACACACTTTGGGCTCATTGTTATCAGCCAGGGCAGAATTTATTGTTTTTCTAATCTGGGCTTTCTCGGATATATCACTTCATTCCTGGCTGGACAATGCTGCTTAGCACAAAATAAAGTTTAATGACTTTGGATGACAATATCGCAGATATGAGTTCCGTGAGTTCTTAAATGCTCGTCTCATCTCGTGGCCGTGGACATTGTAATAGGAAGTTTATGAATAGAGAGTTGCTTATTATATTAGCGTGTTTAGGTCATTTGTAGCAGTTATTGAATATTTCCCCTATTTCCTTTTTGCATAAATATGTACTGTCATGTTTACACTATATGTTTACACCTGATTCAGTTATACCTCTGTGTGGTATGGACATTTATTTAACCATTTTGCCATTTATTTCCGACTCTCTCTCAGCTGGGAGTTTCCATAACCCCTTTCCGATATTATAATGCTCAATAGCTGGGCCAAAGCAGAGTGTTTATTGTGACATCACTGCGGAAGGAGAATTTGGAATTTTTCCATAACAAAATATGGTAAATAACAGTGTAGCTGAGATAGGATTTTTTTTTTGGTTGCAGTTTCTCTGTTGTGTTATTTGGGGGAATGCTACAAAAAAAAAGCTGTAATTTGATAATTGTAATTTGATAATTGCTATTTCTATTAATCTCTTGTCATGCTGTAATAAGTGATTCTTCTCTGACTGCGTGAGAATGCTAAGAGCTCCATAATAACTAGGGACTTTCACACAGGGGGAGGGGTCCCTTTAAAGAGCTGTGCTGGAGGAGGTGTGGCACTCGTCAAGCCAGACTCACATTGTGCCATCGAAACAGGGCTGTTCTCTCTTTTCACAATCCCAGAAGCTGAATTAATCAAGTATCAGTGTAGTTCATTACCATAAAAACATGAAGCGCTTTTTTTTTCTTCTTTTAAAAAAAAAAATCTAACAAGCAGAAAGATTTAAACATTCAGCACTTGAGATTAACTTGTCAGTGTCCGACTGAACCGGAATGCTGAT
>NC_083760.1:10973397-10983397 GCF_963514075.1 Conger conger | reverse complement strand
GACACAGTTTCACCCCCTCTGTATTTGTGCTTAGCACAATGTGTCTTTCGCACCAGCAACAGATTTCATTTCAGCCTAATGCCACAACCGCGTGAGAAAGCGGGACCTCACAAGGTTTATTCCGTTGGCGCTGTTGCTCTGTAGCGTGATGTGACCTGTGCTGTGTACGGTCTCTCGCATGTTAAAAACCCCGAACCTAACGTGCGCTGGCCTGGAGAAATGAAGCTGCTGTCGATGTGGCACTGCACCTGGGTTCGATGTGGCACTGGACCCCGGGTTCACTCTGTACCTGACACCCTGTGAGCCGGCCCTCAGGCTGCCAGAGACCAGGGTCCTGCTGGGGCAGCTCTGACTCATGGGAATGTGAAACCACCGGGGAACGAGAGAGAGGGAGAGAGAGAGGGGGAGAGAGGGGGGAGAGAGGGGGGGAGAGAAAGGGGGTCAGGAGAGGGGGAGAGAAAGGGGGGGAGAGAAAGGGGGTCAGGAGAGGGGGAGAGAGGCAGAGAGAGAGGGAGAGAGGGAGGGAGAAGGAGAGAGAGGGACAGAGAGAGAGGGAGAGAGAATGGGGGTGAGAATGGGGGTCAGGAGAGAGGGAGGGAGAGGGAGAGAGCAGGGAGGGGGTCAGGAGAGGGGGAGAGAGGCAGAGAGAGAGGGAGAGAGGGAGGGAGAAGGAGAGAGAGGGACAGAGAGAGAGAGGGGGAGAGAAAGGGGGTGAGAATGGGGGTCAGGAGAGGGGGAGAGAGGGAGGGAGAGGGAGAGAGAGAGGGAGAGAGAGCGGGGAGGGGGTCAGGAGAGGGGGAGAGAGACAGAGAGAGAGGGAGGGAGAGGGAGAGAGGGACAGAGAGAGAGGGGGAGAGAAAGGGGGTCAGGAGCGGGGGAGACGGGGAGAGAGGGAGAGCAGGAGGGAGAGGGAGAGAGAGAAGGTTAGAGAGAGGGAGAGAGCAGGGAGGGGGTCAGGAGAGGGGGAGAGAGGGGGAGGGAGAGGGAGAGAGAGAGGGAAGGAGAGAAAGGGGGTCAGGAGAGGGGGGAGAGAGGGAGAGAGAGTGAAGGCAGGAGAGACAGAGTGGAAGTGGGAGAGAGGGAGAGGGAGATAAAGATGGAGACAGAGAGAGGGAGAGAGAGAGTGAAGGTGAGAGAGAGAGAGGGAATGCACACAGAGAGATGGTGAGAGAAAGTAGGAGAAGGAGCGAGAGAAAAACATGAAGATATAGAGAGATGGAGTCAAGGCCCTGTCTCTGGGTTTGGCCTGGGAGTCAAGGCCCTGTCTCTGGGTTTGGCCTGGGAGTCAAGGCCCTGTCTCTGGGTTTGGCCTGGGAGTCGAGGCCCTGTCTCGGTGTTTGGCCTGGTAGTCAACGCCCTGTCTCTGGGTTTGGCCTGGGAGTCAAGGCCCTGTCTCTGGGTTTGGCCTGGGAGTCAAGGCCCTGTCTCGGCGTTTGGCCTGGGAGTCAAGGCCCTGTCTCGGCGTTTGGCCTGGGAGTCAAGGCCCTGTCTCGGTGTTTGGCCTGGTAGTCAAGGCCCTGTCTCTGGGTTTGGCCTGGGAGTCAAGGCCCTGTCTCTGGGTTTGGCCTGGGAGTCAAGGCCCTGTGGAAGGATGACTTGCCCCAGCTCAGGTTGCCTGATCCCATATCCCTGCTCCGTCCTACTTAAAACTCTACACCCATATCACCCCCCCACCGCCCCCCCATGCCATCATACTGCTGCTCAAGTTCTGATGCTTAGCACATTGAGATGTGATCAGGTCGATGTTGTCTGTAAAGTGAAAGTGTAGGGGACCTGCCCCCCCCCTGTAAACTGCACCTACGGGCACAGTCTGTAGGATGCCCGTCCCTTAGCCTATGCACCAATCCCCTCTCCGTGTGGCCTGGGGTCTGATTCCCATGCGACTTTCTGCACTGTGATCCCATCTCCATATTTAATCCTCCCTGCTTTACTCTCCAGTCTGGTGAAAATTAAACACACCCAGACACACACAAACCCACACACATACCTAATACAGTGCTCAGCCAGTGTACACATTCATAGAGACACACACACACATAGACAAGCACACACACACCTGAGGGGGCAGACTGTCCAGAACCATTTGCATGTGGAGATGTGTAAGAAAGTGATGTCACTCATACTGATAATGGATTTTCATGCTTCTGTTCCACATTGTATGTGCAAATACTAATCTTAAAGTAAGAGGTTTTCATTCCTCTTCATACACTGGTTCATGTATTCACTGATTTTCTGCGGCTGAATCTTTCAAAATTTGAATTAGTGCCTTAATTATGTCAAGGGTTTTTAGAATTAGAATCCAGTGGATAATAACACTCATCTATATCACTTTTCTCCTCATTGTGACGTTCATATTAAAAATTAAGCTGTTGAATTGTAATATTAATCATATTTTTATGACTGCACTGATGTAGCCTTGTTCTCAAGCAAAGTTTTCGATTGTTAACCTTTGTCCTGCAAACAGTTTTCAGACTTTTTCTTGCGGGTACTATTGCTCTTGTTATAGCGGTCTTTCTACGTTCTTATTGTAAAGAAGTCTGTTTATTAATTAGAGGTACAATAGTGTACATTGTTACAAGACCATTGTAAATCCCTTACTATCATTGAAAAAGGGTCATTGACATGTTGACTCACCCTCTGTTTGTGTTTGTAGTCCTTACATTCGGATTTCAAAATATGCAGTTGATGGGCTGGCACTCCGTACCAAAACATCATACAATGTGGCATTTCAACCTCAGCGCGTTCACAGAGAAGGGGTGGGATAAACAGTGTTGCGGTTTGAGCGTGTTTGTTGCTGCAGTTCCTCTCTTGACCGTTAGAAGTCCGAAATGAACTATTGTACCTTTAATGTGGGTAATAAATATCATGAATACAGTACTCTTTAGATGCAGTGACATTCGTTCAGATTTCAGCGTTGCCACAATACTGTTTGATGGATCTCCCTGACATGAAAGATAAGTCAAGCTTGCTGACAAGAAGTCAGGTTCCCCGGGCCCGGACCCTCCCCTCCCGTTTTCAGCCCAGTTCTTCGATGTTAGCTCCCCAGCCTCGTCTTTTATCTGCTCAGCTAGCAGATCAAAGCTCTGGCCCACTGACTGCCCCCTCCCCGCACATACACATTCTCCACCCCCTCCAAACAGAACCAGCGTGCACTACTTCTTGGGGGGGGGGGGGGGGACCTCTTGTCAGGAGAACTGGCTGATCCGTATTCCCAAGATGCTGCGGTATAAAATGCGCCAGGAAGCATCAGTGATTCCACCACATTGCCAGCTCTACTTTTTCGCCCATATTCAAACACCACCTCCACCTGACCTACAGTAAGACACGGAACATAGAATAAATCGTTCTGCGAGACTCGTTTGCGTGTGCATAACACTTTTAATTCAGTGTGGTCTCTCTTTTATTGTCAAAAGCTAAGGTTCCGCTTTTATTATTTAGTCCCGTGGCCGTGACTCGGGGCGTAGTTTTGTGTTTTTGTTCCAGTAGCAGTTTAGAGCTTTTTATCGCTATGGTGAGTCAGAACGTTATTCATAGCAGCGCTTGGGTTGCTGAACGCTGTTCTGGTACCTCTCAGTGATTAGTGTTGTTAATGTTACTTTGATGTCTGGCAGTAATGAAGTTTAGGAGGAGAAGCACAACTAGCGGCCCGATGAGTCTTGGGGGAATGAGAGAGAGAGACCGCAATCAGCCGTCGGAAATCTTAATTTCATATCGCATCCCCGCTGAACAAGGTTTCTCCCCGAAGAAAATAAACCAGAATCACACGGCTCCTCTCCAGAGGAAACCCTCGAACTGTACCGTTTCAAAACAGTTTCAGTGAAGAAATTGAAAACATGCTCAATTACAGAGGAATACGTGCGCTCCGAACCGACGTGTCTGAAGAGACGTACGGCAACTGAAGGTTAATTCCTCGGGGAGATTTAGCATTTTGCTTCCCTGTTAATCCTCTACTTTAAGGCAGAAGTGCAGGACCTACGAGACCCACTGTATTGGGATGACTTGCGAGCGTAGTACTCTACAGATAGAGAAAAGAAAAATGGGTTATGTTTACCGAAAATTGAAACTTATCGAGATGTCCTCTTTATGTATGAGATCTCCTGGCAGACGTGTTTATATTTGGTGGATACAATTAATTACGCATTCGTCTCTGTTTGTTCAGTTTTTTTTTTTTTACTTTAGCAACGTTTAATTAATATATTAATGCAACTGATTATGGCTTGGAGCAAAAGAATAGTCGCCAGAAAACGTGCCCTGCTGCTTGCTCACATTGCAACCAAAGAAAACCGGAGAGTGGGAAGTGAGCGCAGCGATTGGGCCGCAGCAGATGGTCGATACAGATGAGACAGGTAGAAAATTTTGGCCTCTGCTGATTTTGTTTTCCTTTGACAGCAGAAAAAAGGAAATATCAATATCCAACGCTTTTTTTTGTGCGTTGTGTTACTTTCAATACATTTTGTGTCTCGAGTTACTGCTTTGTGTTACACAGACTGTGTTGAAAGTAACTGAAACGTGTTGTCCTTGACTAGATATGGGGCTATCTTAAGAAATGACGCGTTTTGCGATGGTTTTAACGCATTTGTTTTGATAATGTAGATGGGCGGTACCGAGGGGTGGTGCTGAAGACACTGCAGGGGAGAGCTTGCCTCCCGATCTTCTTTCCACCCACGGTGAGGTGACTCTCCAGGCCAGGGGTACAGCGGTGAGGCTCAGTATCCTGGCCTAGGAGGGTGGAGAGAGGCTGGCAGACAGCCTGATTCGCAGGGCTCTTCTCTGGGGGCGCAGGGGTGGGCTGTAGTGGGGCAGAGCCGTCGGGTTGGCGGGGATGGTGAGGGATGAAGTGGTTATTCTTTTGGGATTTTGAAGCTGCCAAGCGCCTCTGGAACTGCTTCCCATATGAGGGCCTCTGCTCTGAGGGGGGTTCCCTCCCTCTGCGAATCCCCTCCGTTTTTTCATTCCTTTTGATTTACGTCTCTCCTCCTGTCTTTCTTCTTCACTTGTCAGTCCTGTCTCCCTCCCACGCAGCCTTTCATTTCTTTAGAATCCTCTTTAAGTAGCCATCTTTTTATTCCCGCTTCCCTTTGTCTTTATTTCATAATTGTCTTTCCATTTTAATATATGTACACTCACCAGCTCACTTTATTATCATTTATTTTTTAGACTTCTTCTGCTGTAGCCTGTCCACTTAGAGTTATGATGCGTTTTGTGTTCAGAGGTGCTCTTCTGTATACCACTGTTGTAATGTGTGGTTATTTGCGTGACTGTCACCTTCCTGTCAGCTTCGACCAGTCTGGCCCTTCTCCTCTGACCTCTCTCATTAACGAGGCATTTCTGTCTGCACCATTCTTTGCAAACTCTAGAGACTAGTGTGCATGAAAATCCCAGAGATACTCAAACCACCCTGTCTGCCACCAACAATCATTCCAAGTCACTGACATCACATTTTTAGTCATTCATTGCTGCTGTGCGGTTGCCATAATGTCATTATTTGAATTGGTTTCTTTAGTGGTTCTTAAAGAATGCAGATGAAATTGTCAGGCTGGACTTTAAAATAAAAAAAAACATGTTGACAGAACATTCCACCACATGTAATTACTAACATAAATTCCACAAAGTGAAATACGGTGCGTCACTCCAGAGTTAGCTAAGGCTAATTTCCCTCTGCAGTCCCTCGGCAGGTTGGCCGGACTGCATTCCCGTGT
This sequence comes from Conger conger, assembly GCF_963514075.1. Taxonomy (NCBI): domain Eukaryota; kingdom Metazoa; phylum Chordata; class Actinopteri; order Anguilliformes; family Congridae; genus Conger; species Conger conger. The sequence goes on along the minus strand of NC_083760.1, from coordinate 10,977,698 downwards.
TTTCTTAAACCGTCAAATCCGTGTCAGAATAGGTGAAAATTCAATTTCCTTGGCGTGAAACAAAAAGTGATGTGTCTTCCTGTATCCGGAGTCACGATGCCTGCCGTATACGAATGACACGACTGAAACTGACGTGCTCACTAGTGTGCAAATCAGCGGGGGGCATTTAGGTGAGTGACAGAGAGGAAGAGACCAAGTGAGGGAGAGAAAGAGAAAACGAGAGAGAGAGCGAGTGAGGTGTGCGCGTCCGTTCGTGTGTGTGTTCATGTGTGCGTGTGAATGCATGGGTGTGTGTGTGTCTGTGTGCATGTGTGTGTGTGGTCCAGTGCGCGGATGCATGTGTGCCTGTGTGCATGCCTGTGTGTTTGTATGTGTGTGAATGCCAGTGTGTGTGTGTATGTGCGCATGAATGCATGTGCTTGCATGTGTGTGAGTGTATGCCTGTGCGGGGATGTGTGTGTGTGTGTGTATGTGTGTATGCTAGTGCGGGGATGTGTCTGTGTACATGTATGTGTGTATGTGTGTGTATGTGTGTATACCAGTGCAGGGTGTGTGTGCACATGAGTGTGCATGTGTGTGTGTATGTGCGTGTATGCTAGTGCGGAGATGTGTGTGTGTGCATGAGTGTGTGTGTGTGTGTGTGTGTATGTGTGTGTATGCTAGTGCGGGGATGTGTCTGTGTACATGTGTGTGTGTGTGTGTATACCAGTGCAGGGTGTGTGTGTGCACATGAGTGCGCATGAGTGTGTGTGTGTGTGTGTATGTGTGTATACCAGTGCAGGGTGTGTGTGTGCGCACATGAGTGTGTGTGTGTGTGTGTGTGTGTGTGTGTGTGTGTGCGTGTGTGCAATGACTGAAATGAGAGGAAAAGGAAAATGAGAAATGAACCTCCTGATTTGCTGGCGCTCGGGCTGATCCAGGCAGATTTGATGAGGGTCGGCCGGGGGAGGGAAATGGCCGCAGATTGAATCGAATTTCCCCCCGTGTGCCTTCATTACGGGTGCCACGTCCGCCCGCATCACTTGTCATTTCACGAAATCAGCATTGACTGCAAATGGACAGGTCACATGCGCAGAACAACGGGCTCATTCTGCAGGTACAAGAACCATAAAACGGTCTTTACACGTGAATCTAGCTACGGCAGCTTGCATCCACGTCTATGTACACCCAATGAGCACTTTATTAGGTAGACGCGTACACCAGCAAATATGTAATCAGCCAAACACGTGGCAACATCTAAATGCATACAAGCATGCAGACATGGTCAAGAGGTTCAGCTGTTTTTCAGACCAAATGCCAGAATGGAGAAGAAATGTGACCTTGGTATGATTGTTGGTGCCAGACAGGGTGGTTCAAGTATCTTGGAAACTGCTGATCCCCTGGGATTTTCATGCTCAAGAATCCCTAGTGTTTGCAGAGAATGGTGCGAAAAACAAAAAACATTCAGTGAGCAGCTGTTCTGTGGGCAAAAATGCCTTGTCAATGAGAGAGGTCAGAGGAGAAGGGCCAGACTGGTCGAAGCATGCCTGCATGCTTGCATAAGAAACACATAATATATACAATTTACAAAAGTCATCACTGTTATCCACACACCTCTGATGCACTTTCCGATGGATGAGCCAGTCACATTTTATACCACACAGTCCACAGGAAACTGCAAGAGAGCGAGCCAATTTCTATATTACTGTCAGGGGTGTAGCTGGGCTGTCATGCATATGGGTGCCTGGAATATTGTTTCTTTACAAGTACGAGTAGACAATGTTAGGCTACTTGACAGCATTCGTTACACAGTGCTTCACGTGAATTAGGCTCTAGTTAATGTCTATGCTTGGGTATTCATGGGGCCCTCGTGGCTGCTCTAGGCACCCCTGCTAATCCTGCTTCTTCATGTGTGCATCCAAACATTACATTACATTAATGGCATTTGGCAGACGTTCTTATCCAGAGCGACGTACAGTTGATTAGACTAAGCAGGAGACAATCCTCCCCAAGGAAGGGCCCAACGGTTGTGCGGATCTTATTGTGGCTACACCGGGGATCGAACCACCGACCTTGCGTGTCCCAGTCACGTACCTTAACCTCTATGCTACGAGCCAACATGAAACCGATTCACCATTTTCTTTCTATAGAATCTGTTTCAAAACATAGCATGAGCTGGTCATACCATGTCGAGTACGCTGAGCTGGTCTGAACCGGTCACCCAGCTGCCAGCTGTTTCAAAACCTAGCTTCAGCTGTTGTTTTCAGCGGGGTTATTAGCTGTAAATGGTGGTGAGGTTGTACCTGCAGATATGTGATGAGTGTTGGCAGAGTGGTTCAGTGTGAATTGTATTTCAGCACGCAGCTGTCTCATTGAGTTGAGTCTCGACCTTTGAAGTGCTTCCTATGCTTTGTAATTATCATCATGGTTTCATGATTTTTTTCCCTCCGATTGATTAAAACCATGTTTTAAAATCAAGACTTTTTGTGCGCGAATGGCTTGTTTTGCATTCTCCTTCTGTTTTTGCGTTTTAAAAATAGATTTTAATGTTTGGCTGTCAGCCAAGCTCATCACATAGGGCAATAAGATTGTAAACGAGGACAGGATTTTAATTTAATGATACAATTTTCTTGTAATTTGATTAAGTGTTGCCTCAGTCCAGTGATTAATGCAACGGTGGGGTACAAATACCTCTCTGGTTTTATTGACTGGTCAGCACGAGAGATTGTGTAATGTACCATGGCTATCTCACGCGTGTGTCTCTCTCTCACTGACGTTCTTGACTGGAAACAACGGCGAGGCAGATACATTCATGGGAGATCACCATGTCTAGAGGCTGTTGAGTTTTTTTTTTTTCCCAAAATGGCCTCTTCAGATTTCTCATTGAGCACTTTCTTATTGTTTAATGTGCAGGGGAAATTCGTACATTGAAGTGTTATTCGGGACAGGTGGCGGGTGGAAAATGTAGTCAAAGTAGCCTGGAGACGTGAGGGTGGTCTATTTTCCTAAAATACTCGATACCGGGTTAATGGGGGATTAGAATGCATCATCTCAGATGAAGTGCTCTTTTGTCTTTCAAGAGTTTTGCCGTATGACATTGAAAAATGAGCATCTGCACGGGGACTAGGAGCGAATGCTTCTTACAAGAGCAATTACGACCTCTTTTAAAGCAATTACTGCGATTACTGCCTATTTTCCCTCCACTACCTCATATTCAGTTTGCTTTGTAGCGTGTTGGTCATCGCTGTACCATGTTGTTTTGGCGAATTCCCTAAGACTGTAAAATACCTCGACTGAATGTATGATAATAACAGCGGCAAGTTTCGTTCCGGTCGATAATTTCGGGAACATTTTATTTATTTTTGCCATTTAATTTGTGGTGGGTTTTAAAGTTCTGCGCCTCTGTGATGAATAATGTCGAGCACAATCGCTGCGAGAGATCGATATTGAGCCGTGATGGGGAGCAGGGGTTGCATTTTGGGGGTCTCGTCCTGGCTGCTAATGTTTGCCCCCTGCTTTGTAATGCTCCCGCTCTGTATGGGCAGGACGAAGAGGATGTGTTAATAATAATAATAATGTAAGAACCACAGCGTGGCAAGAACCCGGGAATAGACTCCAGGAATCCGGATGAGCTTCTTGGGCTGGCGTCTGTCTCTCGCCTCCCCCCCCCCCCGAAGCGGGGAGGGTGCGTGGCGTCCCTGCCGGAGGCGGCGAACACGGCGTTCTCCCCTGGAGGTCCTAATTAAAGCTTCCGGAAGCCGCGGGTCTCCCTTTGATCTCCAGGCTCGCTTCCCATTGGGCGAATGCGCCCTCTTAGGAACGTTCTGCTGACGTTCTCGCAGTGTTATCGGAATGCTCCGTCAGTGTCGGAACAGATTTTGTGTTGCCTGGGTCCCTCTCGGCTTCGGTCCGGAGTCCTCCTCCAAAATATGTGCCCCCACTGCAAACAAAACTTGTCTTGAGAAGTGTTTTTGTCTTGTATTGACTCTTAAAATCTTTTATTTTCTCTCAAGTACAAGGTATTAGCTTGTTTTACCAAGTTGCTGTTTGCTTGACAATTGTTTTTACCCCTTTGGTAAATCTTGAAATCTTGAGTTGAACTGTACCACCTCATTGGCAGTGTGTCTTATTTAGCAAAACAGTACTAGAAATACGCCTAAATATAAGACTAAAACACTTGTTGAGATTATTTTGTAGTTTTTGTAGTGCATCCTGTCCGCTTTGGTGTTTGGTGAGGGCTTGGTTGTGATCATCGTATTCCCTCTGCGTAAAACCACGCACGTTAAAGCTGCCTTTTCATCTCTTCCTTTTGTGGACCTCTG
>NC_083760.1:10965897-10968397 GCF_963514075.1 Conger conger | reverse complement strand
ATGTGTGTGACTCCTCATGGAATGAAATGTTTCACTCTAAAAAATGTATTTCCACTAAATACATAGGATTGAATGTATGAATAGGAAAGCGTGGCATGCTAATATAAGATGTTTTTTTCAGTTTAGGGAAAATTGGATGCTGCATAAAGATTTTTTTTTCTCAGGATAAGAAGACACCTAACGAGGAGAATCTATCTGATGATAAATCATCTTAAATGAGAAAATGAGGGAATTGATTATTGGAGTGTAGGTTGAGAGCAGGTATATCTGGAGAATTTCGAGGGATAACTGAATATAATGTGTGCGTGTGTGTGTGCGCGCGTGCGTGTGTGGGGGTAAGCGCACGTGTGTGTACGCGTTTGCGTGTGTGTACGCGTTTGCACTGCGATTAAATGTATAAATGCTCCAGTTCCAGCTCTGGGGCTTGTGAGCATGTCTCTGCTGGGTGACATTTTTACTCCTGGCCTTCTGTCTCTCCTCTCCAACCAACACGTTCTCTGAGCCGCTGCTCCTGTCTTCTCTCTCTCATTCTCTCTCCTCCTGTCTTCTCTCTTATTCCCTCTCTCTCTCTCACTCTCTCTCATTCCCTCTCTCCCCCCACTCTCCTCCTGTCTTCTCTCTCTTATTCCCTCTCCCTCTCTCTCCCCCTCTCCTCCTGCCTGTCTGCCTCAGTTTCTCCCTGTCTATTCGCCCTTTCAATCTCTTTCTCTCCCTCTTTTTCTCTCTCTATCTCTCTCTCTGCCATTCTCTCTCTATCTCTCTATCTTTCTCTCTCTCTGCCTCAGTTTCTCCCTGACTCTGTGCTGTCAATTCCCTCTGTCATTCCCCCCTCTCTCTCTCTCATTCCCCCTCTTTTTCTATCACTCTCATTCCCCCTCTCTTTTTTTCTCTGTCTCTCCTGATGAGGTCCTTCATTTCAATCATAGGCCTCTAACTGGAGAGTGTTGCTGATGGTGGTGGGTGGTAGGGTGGCGGTGGGGGGTAGGGGGTGCAGGGGGGTGTGAAAGTCTCTTTGGTGGGAGAGTGCTCTCTTTGAACACTGTTATAATTGAAGAGCCTGACAGAAGAGCAGAAAAGGGGAAACTCCGGGGACTTCCTGGCCACTCGCTGTGCAGGGAAGACAGGACTGTGTGAAGGAGTGGGGAGCAAGGACTGGAACCTGGGCGAGCGGGGGACTCAGGGGCCAGAGAGTGGGGACTCAGGGGCCAGAGAGCGGGGACTCAGGGGCCAGAGAGCGGGGGACTCAGGGGCCAGAGAGTGGGGACTCAGGGGCCAGAGAGTGGGGGACTCAGGGGCCAGAGAGCGGGGGACTCAGGGGCCAGTGAGCAGGCACTCAGGGGCCAGAGAGCGGGGTGTGTGTGTGTGTGTGCGTGTGTGTGTGTGTGCGTGTGTGTGTGTGTGTGTGTGTGTGTGTGTGTGTCTGTGTCTGTGTCTCTGTGTCTCTGTGTCTGTGTGTGTGTGTGTGTGTGTGTGTGTGTTTGCGTGTGTCTGCGTGTGTCTGTGTATGTGTGTGTGTGTGTCTGTGTCTGTGTGTGTGCGTGTGTGTGTGTGTGAGTCTGTGTGTCTCTGTTTGTGTGTGTGTGTGTCTGTGTGTCTGTGTGTCTGTGTGTCTGTGTCTCTGTGTCTCTATGTGTGTAAGTGCTACCAGGACAGTGCTAGGCTAACAGAAGGGTGGGCTGTGTGCAGTGGCCTTGGTGGCTGTTACAGAGGTAACAGAGATGGTTCTTTCACAGCAAAAAAAATACCAGTCTTAGCAAGTGCTTTAGTCTTGTAATGAGACTTCAAATCTTTTTTTTCCCCCTGTGAAGTCGACGATATTAGCTCATTTGTTGCTTGACAAGTGAAATGTTCTTACCCCCTTGACAAGTCTTCAAATGAGTAAAACTGTCTCGCCTCATTGGCAATATTGTTGTCATTTTTTTTTAGCAAAAAACGTAATAGAACAAAGATTTTAACTCTAAATCTAAGACTAAAATACTTGTGGAGGCTGTGGGCGGTGGTGGATCGGCAGGGGGAGGGCAGGTTCAGGGGGGGTTAGGGCTGCGTTTCACCAGCCCGGGGGCGTAGGGTGACGGGCGGTCTGGCGAGGGGGGCAGAGCTCGGAGGGGGGGCGATGGACGGTAAGGCGGCACGGGGGGTAAATATACCCCCCTGTCCACTCAGCACATTCTGCCCCCTGTGACCCGCGCTGGCTGGAGGGGGGCGACCCGCGGGCTCCGGTTACGCGCAGGCACGAGTGGCACCTCCGTCTCGCTTTACCCGAATGTTGCCCCCCGGGGGGCCCCTCTCCCTGCCGCGGCGCGGTGAAATTTCAGCCCGGGGTGCGAGCTCGTCCGCCCCTCTCACCGTCTATTTCGGATGTTTAGTGTACCTGGGCGCTCCGTTTTTCCCCTTTTCAAAGTGTTCCCACATTCTTAGTGTGTGGTTCAGCTATTCACAGCTCTGTTCTTCCATCGATCACGTGTGTATGTGTATGTGTATGTGTACGTGTACATGGGAG
>NC_083760.1:10940897-10958397 GCF_963514075.1 Conger conger | reverse complement strand
GTGTGTGTGTGTGTGTGCGTGCGCGTTTGTGCATTATCGTGTGTGTGTGAGTGTGAGTGTGTGGGGAATGGCGGCATTTCAGCTGTGCTTTTTTGTAAAATGACAAGCTACCCCAGAGATTTTTTCAGCGTTTTTTTGTGGATGACAACTCTGTGACACATCATTACACATTGCTTTGGGCAGTGCAAGCTAGAATGACCTTTTATGCCAGTGAGGAGCTGTTCTGTGTTGTGTGTGTGTGTATGCGTTTGCGTGTGGCTGTGTACATACAGTGTGTGCGTGCGTACATGTGTGTGTGTTTGGAATTGGAGAATCTCCATTGAAATGAGTATTTAGTCTAGGACTAGTGAAACAGTTGTCTGCGAAACGGGCTCTGTGTGTCGGTGTATCTGTGAATGAGTGTGTGTGTGCATCTGGGTACGTATGTGTTTGTGTTTGCGTGTGTGTGTGCCCTGTGTACATGTGTGTTTGTGTGTGTGTGCATCTGGGTACATATATGTGTGTGTGTGTGTGTGTGTGTGTGTTTGTGTGTCTTTTGGCATTCATTTCCTCAATGATATTTGTCTTTGCAAATGATCAATCATTCAACTGTAGATAAATGTGAAACACCTGGTAATATCAGACTCATGCACACGCTCCCTCTCTCTCTCTTTCTCGTGCGCGTGCACACACACACACACACACACACACACACACACGCCCGTACACACGTGCACACACACTCAGAACACCTGTGCTCTTGGGGGGAAGATTAAAATAAGTTGTCTGTTTCCTTTTTTTTAAATTATGGGCCCAAGTGGAGATGTTTGTGATGGCATCGTTTGTCAGAATTGAGATGCTTTAATTTGAAGGCTGTGTGTTTTTCCGAGAGTCGAGACTGTATCGAGTGCTGAGTGTGTTGACTCAGGGGGGTGGAGTGTCAGATTATTACGGAAGATGAGAAACCAGTGACTGTGGAGGAAGCTATGAAATTAGACGAGGAATGGAATTCAGGACGTAGGAACCAGAGAGGAAGATGGGAAGGAGGGAGAGATGAGAGAGAGAGAGAGATGAAGGGGGTGGATGGATGGAGAGAAGAAACGTGACGCATCTGACAAGCTGAGAAACGCAAATGAAGAACATGGCAGCTCAGGGGATTATGCTAATCATTCCTTTCAACTCACACAGTTAGTCACTGGACACACTCAGAGGAGCACGCACACACACACACACACACACACATACAGACAGAAACTCAGAGGAGCACGCACACACACACACACACACATACACACACACACACACACACACACACATACTCCTGCATGCTCACACATACATACACACAGAAACTCAGAGGCGCACACCTAAACTCACACCACACACACACACACACACATATTCCCACACGGTCTCACGCACACATGCACACTCAGATAAACTCACACCATGCGCACACACATACACATGCAAACATGAACACACGTACACAAACTCACACCATGCATGCACACACGCACACACACACACACGCACACATACGGACACGCACACATAGGCGAACATTCACACCGCACACAGATAACCTCAGAAATGCATGCACACACAAACACTCACACACCATGCACACACACACACACTCATACCATGCGCGCACACACACACACACACACACACTCTCACACCTCTGAGTACTGTATAAGCCCACGCAGCCAGCACACATACACCCGCTGACTCATCCACATTCACACACACAGTCTGCACGCTTCTTGGACATATTACTAAATTACCTCTCCCGCAATTAGTGCACATCCATTACTCATTCCTCAGCCATTAATATTACTAACACAATCATCAGACCAGAACATCTACCTCATAGGCAGTGTGCTTTCAAGTAAAGTAGGTCACATGACGTTGTGTAACAGACTGAGTCAGTCCCAGCATCCCTCACTCACTGTTCCTGGCCTCAGAAATCAAACAGCTCTCAGTTCTGTTTAAGTTACTCACTGGCTCCCCTCCACCCAAATCTCCGCACATTAATTCCTCGCCGTTATTCTGACATTTGCGCTGGCGGGACCCGGATCAATATGAAGCCTGGCCGTTTTTCACCGTGCGTAGTCATAAGTCTACACTGCTCTTTTCCCATTCATTCCCTTTTCATTATTTGTTAAAAAATTTTTTAACTCGTTTTCCTTTTTTTTTTTTTTCTCCCCAACTTGTGATCGCCCGCTGTGTTTCTCACGTTATCGCCGTGCCGAACGCCCACTCGCCGCAGGTGAAGCACGCGCACTACTTCAGTGCACTTGCGAGCCCGTGACCACTTTACACCCTGCGGTCCTCACTTTAAACCCTGCGGTCCTCACTAGTATGGTACTACAGGAGAGAGAGAGAGAGAGCTGGTGTCTGCCGTAGTCAGGGTGTATCAGCTCAACAGTGTTAGCCTGGCCAATCGATCCCCAATGTTGTTGACATGCGGTTTTTATATTTAGCAGATTACGCACGTGCACACACACACACATCACAGGTTATAGAAAGCCAGAAGAGTTACACACACACACACACACATGCGGACACCCAGACACACACACACTGACACACACGTGCAGACACACGCACACACACACTGACACACGCACGCATGCAGATAGACACACACACATGCAGATACACACACACACAGCAGGAGTTATAGAAAACAAGAGGAGTCACACAGACACACACACTGACACATACAGCAGGAGTTATAGAAAGCCAGAAGAGTACACACACACAGACACACACACATGCAGACACACACACACACACACACAGCAGGAGTTATAGAAAATGAGGAGTCACACAGACACACACACACACACGCTGACATACGCATGCACTCACACACACACACATATACACACGCACACACACACACACACACACACAGCAGGAGTTATAGAAAATGAGGAGTCACACAGACACACACACACTGACATACGCATGCACGCACACACACACAGAAACGCACACACACACACACAGACACACACACACACAGACACACACACACACAGACACACACACACACACACACACAGACACACGCACACACACACAGACACACACACACACACACACACACACAGACACACACACACACACACACACACACACACAGCAGGAGTTATAGAAGGCAGCGCAGTCCGCTGGGTGCGATGCCAGATGTTGATTAAGTTGAAAGGGGAGTGAGGTAAGTAGATTCCTTTGTTGTGGTTGGAAACGCTTGGCAAGGACCCGCACCCAGAAGACGTGTTTTATATACAGTGTTCAATCAGCTCCATTTCTCCCCAGCTGTTCCTGCCATTGTAGGAGCTCACAGTACAACTGTATGCCCCCTTAACTGAGACTGAGTTTACATGCTCACTGCAAGAACAAAAAAAACTAAAAACAACACAACAACAAAATGTGACTCACTCCTTAGTTTCATGCGTTCTATTTATTTGCCATTTTTATTGATTCAAGAATGGGCGGACACATCACTTTTCATGGTATTATCTGCTCGGAGGAAGAGTAAATAGGCAGTAATTGTGCATTAGCTCCTGGTCCGTCGCAGGGAGGGGCCCAGTTTGCCCGGCCGGGGCCGTAGCCTTCCCTCCCAGGGACCGGTGCCCGGCTCCCAGGGTCTCACCAGGGCTACAGGACCTTGGAGAGCTCCACCCCGACACTCCATAGGAGCAGGCATACTCTCCGAAGTGAAGTGACAGAAGACCTACGCTTTGCCTTCAAGGATCAAATTTCCCAAACGTACCATGAACATGCAGTAATGCTCTCTTTGGGTGCAAATGAGGTACATTGAGAAACACAACAAAAAGGTACAAATTAGTTCTATATTGCTGGCTAAGGGTACAGTTGTATGCACCTGTATGGTACTGCCCCAGTGACAAGCATTGCTCTTTTGTTTCTGAGAGTGCACCTGAGCACACCTGGTGTCAGTGAATGGTCTGTGGCAGGGTCCAGGTGTGATGACAGAGGGAAGGGGTTCAGACTGTACCCCTGTGTGCTCATCCATGCTTCTGTGTGGGGTGCAGTTGCGTAAAACCCTGCTTGTTAGCCACCCGTTTATTGGCACCTCAGCCGGACCTGGTTTTATACCCTTCTCATCACTGCCCATTACAGCTCTTTATATCATCACACCCTACCAAACCCATTAAAGTTATTTAGCTGACGCTTTTATCCCAAGAGACTTACAGTTGATTTGACTGAGCTGGGGCAAATATGGGGCTAAGGGCCTTCCTCAAGGGCCCAGCACCTACACTGATCTTATCGTGGCTACACCGGGGCTCGAACCACCAACTTTCCCGGTCCCAGTCAAGCACCTTAGTCACTAGGCTACAGGCTGCCCCACACTATTAGCCACCCATTTGTTTGCACCACTAGCTGTGACGGCTAGCTCTTTACCCCATCGGTGTTAGTGTTTAATAAGGGGTCGGGACCTACCCGACCAAACCCCTCTCCATTGTGGGAAACTGGGGGTTTCTGTGAGCAGCGCCTCCTGTGTAGCTGGTATCTTGGCTCTGGAGCAGCGCTGCTGGGCAGAGTCTTTGCTCTGTGTTTGTTTGTGTTTGTTTGTGTTTGTTTGTGTTTGCAGCTGTGGCCTGCTGGCCGAGCGTCCCACAATGCCCCGGTGCTGGGGCGTGGCGCGCTGAGCGTGGGCCAAGGATTCGGGGGGTGACCCCTGTCAATGACATCACAGGGGGGTGGGGGGGTCCGGCGGAGAGGGGCCAATGACGGGAGCCGGAAAGAGAGAGGAAGAGAGAGAGGGAGAGAGAGAGAGAGAGGGAGACAGAGGGAGAGAGAGAGAGACAGAGAGAGAGGGAGAGAGAGAGAGACAGAGGGAGAGAGACAGAGAGAGACAGAAACCGAGAGAGAGAGAGAGGGAGAGAGAAAGACAGAGAGAGAGGGAGAGAGAGACAGAAACAGAGGGAGAGAGACAGAGAGAGAGGAAGAGAGAGAGGGAGAGAGACAGAAACAGGGAGAGAGAGAGGGAGACAGGGAGAGAGACAGGGAGAGAGACAGAGAGAGAGAGGAAGAGAGAGGGAGAGAGACAGAGAGAGGAAGAGAGAGAGAGAGACTCCTGGCCATTTTGTCATTTCATTCGCGTCACGTTGCACTTTATTAGCAATTCGCATTCGTACAAATCTCATTTGCTCTCGCTGGCTCGGAATGGCCGGCATAAATATTGACGGAAGGCGAGCCACGTCCCGCGCGCCGGCGATCGCCGCGGAAACGTTGGCGGCCGTGTAAGCGCACACGCAGCGTACCGATGAGAGCGGCTCTCTCTCTCTCTCTCTGTCTCTCTCTCTGTCTCTCTCCCTCTCTCTCTCTCTCTCTCTCGCTCTCTCTCTCTGTCTCTCTCCCTCTCTCTCTCTCTCTCTCTCTCGCTCTCTCTCTCTCTCGCTCTCTCTCTCTCTCTCTGTCTCTCTGTCTCTGTCTCTCTCCCTCTCTCTGTCTCTCTCTCTCTCTCTGTCTCTCTGTCTCTGTCTCTGTCTCTCTCCCTCTCTCTCTCTCTCTCTCTCTCTCTCTCTCTCTCTCTCTCTTGTTGTTTTTGCGGGTGATCTGAGGGAGCGATTGCCATGGTTCTGCTGCATATGAAGGCAGGATTGAGGGAAGGGGGAGGGGGGGGGGGGGGGTTCTGGAAAGCGGAGGAATCGTGACCAGGCGCTGTGTGCCGCTATCACCGGGACCTCCCCGCCGAGGGAGAGGCTGGACGTTCTCCAGTGCGCCGCGCCGCCAGAAAGCCTGCTCCTCCCCTGTGACAGTGTGACGCCTTTCAGATAGTTTGAACCCCCGGCCTCTCACGCGTCCGAAGATTTCCTATTCAAACACGTTACCGGTCAGCTAATCGCCAAGGCGGAATACCCAGCCGGACTCGCCCCTAACCACGGGCAATGATGCTGTTCCGTTGTCGCCGGTACCTGTGAGCCTTCGCGTTCCTGCGCTTCTCTGTGCTTTCACTCGCAAACTAGCCGAGCTGACCCTGCTCCACACGACAGCGTGCGGAAAGCACTCCTCGTGTCCTGCCCGTGGGCTTTTACTGGAGAGAAACAGACAAACCTGTGAGATGATTCTCATTGAAGACATGCCACTTCGCGTTCCGCCGGGAGCGTCGGTCTCGTTTGTCCGTTTTTTTTTTAATCAGTTATTTATTTGTTTATTTTTCATTTCGTAGGCCGCGGCCGGCCCTCGTTTCTCATCGCTGGCGTCGGTCTGTATCCGGAGGGCCTCGGAGACTGATGTTAATGACGGGAGTGACATCACAGGCCCGGATATTTATGTGAACGGGAGCAGCGATGGTGGCGGTGTCGGGGGGGGGGGGCTGCGAATGCGAGCGGTTTGATCTCCTCGCACGATGACTGCAGGTCACGGACCTACGGGCAGCTGCACCGTGAAAGACACCGCGAGAGGTGAAAGGTCACGGGGAGGGGGGGGAGAGGTTTACGAGGGCGGGGGGGGGGGTGAAAGGTCGCGGTGGGAGGGAGCTCAGCGGCGCTGGTGGCAGTGGAAAACGCGAGGCTTCGTTAAGATCCGTCTTTGGGCTCCACTCGCTCTGGGGGTAATTAATTTCGTGGTGGGACAGGGGGCGAATGGGATTGATCTCAGGGACCCAACCGTGAGAAGAACGGCATGGCTGGCATTTTCAGCACCTCTACGCTCTCGTAAAGGATGCGTTTTGGTCACTACCTTTGTGTTACACATTATGTAATACGAAGGCTACGCGGTTTGTGCTACAAATATAGTTTGTGTTGCGATGGGAAATCTTTTAACTCCGACTGTGCTGAAAGTAACAGAAATGGCATGTCGACGTGAAGGTGTTAAAAAAATGACATGTTGGGCCAGTTTCACACAGATTAAGTTTAGTTCTGAACTAAACTCAGTTTTAGTCTAGGACTAGGCTTAATCTGTGTCTGTGGAACTGGTGCGTTATGTGTTGTTTTTAACACACGTGTTTTGGGAGGGTCTGGATTGCCCTGCGTCTCCCCTCCTGAGGTCTCATGTCACCTGGGAAACATTCTGGGGCGGGACGGGGAATCGGGTGACACGGTGTTTAAATTGGGTCAGCATCCGACACGCGGCACAGAACGGCTAAATATACGAGTCGGGTTTTTTGAAAAGAAGGGAGGGAGGGAGGGAATAAATGAAAGTGTGAGTGTAGAGTGCAGGGGCTGCGAAGATAGATGGAGGGGCTGCTGTCAGGGAGGAGAGGGAACGAGGGAAGGAGAGATCGAAAGAGCGTGAGAGAGGGAGAGAGAGAGAGAGAGAGAGGGAGAGAGAAGCATTTCCTTGGTGATTGCCTCTGCCGTGGCTGATTAAAGTAGCATCCCCCCCCGCCCCCCCGGCAGACTCACTTACAGGTGCACAGCAGTCAGAGGGGGGTGGGGGGGGGGGTGTCCTTGCCTCTTAATTGAATAGGCATGCACACCGCGGCGCAGGAATTCTGGAGGAACGCGACGGGGGTGAGGGGGGAAGGAGGCCTGCCTGTATTATTTGTTCCCAAAAGCAGCTCTCGTCTCGTTCCCCAGATCCACTGGAGGGGCGTCTGAAGTGCTTCCGGGCTGCTTATATCTGTGTGTCTGAGTCTCCACTGAGCAACACGGTGTGTGTGTGTGTGTGTGTGTGTGTGTGTGGTGCTGGTGGAAATGAAATATTTCTGTAATCCGTTGGGGGGAGAATTTGAAAGCAGCCACACCTCCATCCCTAAACACCCCCACCTCGTCCTCCAAAACACCCACACCACCTGCCCTAACCACCCACACCTCCTCTAAAATACCCCCACCACCTCCCCTAAACACCCCCACCTCCTCACCTAAAATACCCCCACCTCCTCTAAAATACCCCCACCTCCTCCCCTAAACACCCCCACCTCCTCACCTAAAATACCCACACCTCCTCCCCTAAATACTCCCACCACCTCCCCTAAACACCCCCACCTCCTCTAAAAATCCCTCACCTCCTCCTCTAAAAATCCCTCACCTCCTCCCCCCACACACCCGCACCTCCTCCCCTCCCCTCAGGTTCCCACCTCCTGAAAGAGGGGCAGCACATTTCTGGCTCCGCACGAGTTCGGGGCCCGTTCCAGAATTCGGTTCTGCAACGTCAGGCTTCCCCCATATTGCTCTTCTCTCTCAAGGCGTCGGCAATAAAGTAAAAATAAAATCCCCAAATCTCACTCCTGCCTCAGAATCCCCCGCACGTCAACACTCGGCTTTTCAACAATCCAGATTCCTGCTTTCTCTCTCTCTCTTTATCAGATGTGTGAATGATGAAAAACGACCAGAAGAGGAAGGTGGGGTTCAGGCTGTGATCGGCGTTGAAAAAGGGCTTTGTTTGAGCGCTGGAACGTGTCCTAAGATGGCAGTGTGTACCCGTGACCTCGCTTGGCAGGGCTGGCAGGATGGGGGTCACAGCAGATCGTCTGGGGGCCAGTGCTGCAGCTCGTCTGCACTGTGGACGAAGCACACTAATGTGATTATAGACACGGACCCGGCATCTGCCAGGGAACACCCAGGCAAAGGGATGGGGCAGTGGGTAGCCTCCCAGCCTCGCAGCAAGGAGGTCCTGGGTTCGAATTCCCGTCGGCCCGGGGCCTCTCTGTGCGGAGTTTGCGTGGGTTTCCTCCGGGTACTCCGGTTTCCTCCCACAGTCCAAAGACATGCACGTTAGGCTGATTGGAGAGTCTAAATTGCCTGTAGGTATGAGTGTGTGAGTGAATGGTGTGTGTGCCCTGCGATGGACTGGCGACCTGTCCAGGGTGTATTCCTGCCTTTCGCCCAATGTATGCTGGGATAGACTCCAGCCCCCCTGCAACCCTGTTCAGAATAAGCGGGTTCAGATAATGGATGGATGGATTATTTTACTGTGAGTGCCATAATGTTTTGGTGACAAAGACGTTTTTATTTCTTGATTTAGCCCTGTAGTCGATTTCAGATTTGTAACTAATCAAAGAATTGACATTTCGTATCAGTGCACATTCTCAGGTTTTAGTAAAGGCTATATGTAGTAATTACAACACTTATACACAGCCCCCCACCCACGCACCCCCACCCCATTTTAGAGCACCATAATGTTTGGGACATGTTAATGTTGCTTATCCTCTGCATGCAATGACTGCTTGAAGTCCCTGACCCATGGTGAGCACCAGGTGCTGAGGATCTTATCTGGTGATGCGCTGCCAGACTGCCTGTCATTGTCCCAAACATTACGGAGCTCACTTTATCTCCCCTGCATCTAGTGCTTCCCTGGTCTTACTCGTTACATATTTGTTTTTAATGTGAAGCACTTTGGGCTGCAGTTCGCTCGTATTAAACTGTGGCTGTAGAAATCGACGTTGTTATTATTTTCCTGACCCCCCCCCGTGGTCCAGGTTGCAGAGGAATGGGGACAGGCTGTGGAGGTGTGCGGGAGCAGCCCTGGCAGCTGTAGCCCAGCAGGGGTGCCGTGAGTGAGGGAGGGGGGGGGGGGAGGGAGAGAGTACCATGCCCCTCCGCCAGTGAAAAACGCTCACGTCGTGAACCGCTATTTATAGCAATACGTGTCTTCTGCATGCCATCCACTCTTCAATTACCGGAGTGTGTTCGGTTTTTTTTTCTTTTTTTTCTTTCTTCTTCTGTAGTTTCTGCCCTTGTTTCCCCCGCCGTGGTAACGGGAACGTACAGCGTGCACGCGGCAACGCGCACACGTCTACGCATGTGTTTCATCATGTATGGGTGTTTCTTTTGCTTGATTAGGGATGCATTGGACCGTGCGGACAGTTCCCTGACTCTCTCTCTCTCTCTCTCTTGCTCTCTCTCTGCTCGGTGGAAATGACATTGTATTTTAGCTGCTGAAACACGATGCTCACACACGATGGTACACTAGGAATAGAAAGCAGAGCTCAGGCAGGTGGTGTAAGGCGTGGCTGCCTCACCGTCAGTGTGTCGTGGTTTTTTTTTCCCCCCGGAGCCAGGGGTGTGCAGGTGCACTGCCTGTGTCAGCTGACCCAGGGGAAATGGGGAGTGGTTTCGGTTTGATGGACAGGTGCACTGACTGGCACTGTTAGCTGACCAGGGGGAAATGGGGGAGTGGTTTGTGGATGATTGACAGGTGCGCTGCCCATGTCAGCGGAAGTGGTTTAGTTTCACGGTTAGGGGGTGGTCTCAGAGCCCACAGAAAGCAGCTGGAAGAAATGTGTAGTGTCCAAAACCCGGGAATCAACAAAACTCCTGCTGCAGCTGAAAATAAATAACAAATAAACGGCTACTCCGTGGTGCCACTCTCTGGTTTTTGGGGCGCTGGGATTCCTGTGGAAACGGCCGGACAGGTTCCAGCGTAACACGCTGCGTGTAGAAGCTCCCTCTCTCTCTCTCCCTCTCCGTCTCGCTCTCTCCCTCTCCTTCTCTCTCCCTCCCTCTCCTTCTCTCTCTTTCTCCCTCCCTCTCCTCTCTCTCCCTCCCTCTCTCCTTTCTCCCTCCCTCTCTCTCTCCCTCTGTCCCTCTCTCCCTCTCTCGCTCCCTCTCTCTGCATTCCCTCCCTCCCTCTCTCTCCATCTCTCTCTCTCTCCCTCTGTCCCTCTCTCCCTCTCTCTCTCCCTCTCTCCTCACTCCCTCTCTCCCTCTCTCTCTCGGCTGCAGCCCTGAGGCCTGTCTCCTCCTCCCCCCCCCCAGCCTGCAGTTGTCAGAGCCCTCCTCCCTGCCCGCCTGCCCCCGCACTCCTGCTCACTCCACCACCTCCTGCTCCTCCATCTCCTGCTCTTAATCTCCTCCGTTTCCTCGCTCCCCTCTTTCTTTCTTACCACCCTTTCTTCATTCCCCCCCTTTCTCTCGATCACAGAATGCTTTATTGCTCTGTACCCTTGGTGAGCAGGCCTTTGGACACGGGCCAGGCATCAGGAAAAATCCTCTCCCCTGTCTCCCACTCCTCGGGCAGGGGAGGGGATATCGAGCTCTGAGCTCTCCTCTGCGGTCTCCCCTCTCCTGTCCCTTCCTCTCCGGTTATCTCTTCATTTTCGGCTGGATTTCAGTCCGTCCCCCCCGCCCCCCCCCTTCAGCTTGTCTGGTTAGCTGCCGCATCGACGGCTCCGGGCTCTGACAGGAAGGAGTGACACGAGAGCCAGCGCCCACGCTCCCGCTGCCTCTCCTTATAGGCCACCTGTAGGATTCCGTGGAAACGGCGATGTCACTTCCTCTGAGGTCACCGTCACTGCGAGGTGTGAATGCCGGGCTGTCTGGATTGGAGTGTAACATCCTTGTGCGGTGTACAGTGATGCGTTGTGCCTGGTGCACACGGAGCACCTCTCTCCTGTGTTTTCGGAAGAAGATGTGGGTCAACGTGGGGTTGCCTGTCTTCCTCGGTTCCATTCCGTCCAGGTCTGGGACAAATACTGAATTATTTTGGATTCAAATACTTTTCTGTGCTTGCCTGGTGCAATTGAGCCAACCAAGAGGACCAGAAGGTTGGGTTTGCACTTTTTGATGGTTTTATATAATATATGTTTATATATAGTATATTTTATAGGTTCCATACACCAGACATGCCCAGTAAAGAGTAGAGAAGTATTTGAATCCCCAAACAATTGTGTATTTGACCCAGGTGTGGTTCCATCAATAGTCATTTTCACATGACTTGACATGACAAATCGTAGTAGCCAGATGTGCTAGTTCGCATGAATATTTGAAGTTCGCAGGCGTACCTAATCTGAAAACTTTTATTCAACTTTGCTGTAATGTCTTTTTTTTTCATTTAATAATTAATGGATTAATTTCATGCTGCAGGTCTCCGTGATTTATAATGTAGAATATAACCTTTATTAATGTCACTAATTCACTGATAGTTATATTTATCACATTGAACAGTGATATAAGAGCAATAATAATCCATCAAGAAACAATCAAAACAAGCTTGTTTTTCTTGTGTGCAGTTTATACACACTGACAAAAGCAGGGCCTACCTTTCTCCACGGGGTGCATATAAAGCACTTCTGTCATCTAGGATGCTTCTCTCCGTGAGAGTTTTGATTGACGGCTGTTTGCAGACCTCAAATTAGTGTCCATGCAGAGTCAAGACGGTGTTAATGCTTAAACCTTCTGACACATTCGGGACAGTAACATTGTTCCTACCTCCCGGGGCCTGTTCCACACAGCAGGATTGAGGAGCTGGATAAGTGCACTTAGCAAAGCCCAGACCCCACCCCAAATCTGGAACATGGACTGAAGTAAAAAGAGCTGTACCAGGTTTTACTCAGTGCAGTTATCAAGCTCAATTCAGTAATCCTGCTTTGTGGAACAAGCCCCTGAGGTGTGTTGTCCAAAATACATTGCCACAATAATTTTCCATGCCCAGTTAGTTGAGGACACTGGTTCTTAGTGGTCCCCAAATGAGAAGTGTAGTAGCCTAAATTTGAGCACCATACAACACCATTCAACAAATACACATATTAGGGGTTGTCTCGGTGGCGCAGCCTGTAGAGCACTGACCGCATGCTCATTGCGAGCCGCGACGTCGGCGGTTCGAATCCGACCGTCCGACATTTGTCGCATGTCTTCCCCTCTCTCTCGTTCCCATTCTTACTGTCTCTCTATACTATATACTGTCCAATAAAGCTGAAAAAGGCCTAAAAAATATCTTTAAAAAAAGAAACTAATACACATATTAGCATAGCCTGGTGGACCATTCATTAATTCCAGGACAGACCTCACTCCTGCGACCCATTTTGGGTCTGGACCCGTTCCATTACATTCCATTAATGGCATTTGGCAGACGCTCTTATCCAGAGTGACGTACAGTTGTTTAGACTAAGCAGGAGACAATCCTCCCCTGGAGCAATGCAGGGTTAAGGGCCTTGCTCAAGGGCCAAACAGCTGTACGGCTCTTATTGTGGCTACACTGGGGATCGACCAACCGTCCTTGCGGGTCCCAGTCGGGTAACTTAACCACTACGCCACAGGCCGACCCACAGTTTCACAAACACTGGTTTAGGAGATCTGCATTCGGGCATGTATCAGTCAAACAAATTTAACACAATGTAACCCACTTAATTTGCTGCGATAGAATTATTATTTCATTTCTGTGAGATCCATTCTACCTGTACCTTGCACCATGCTGGCTAAGGGAGGATGGGCTTCCTCTCTATAGCCGGGTTCTACTCGAAGACCAAAGAAGGGAGGAAAATCCACAATCACCTCAACCCCATCGAACATTTATGGGGGCACTTGAATACTGACAAGCATTCGGTAACATCACAAGATGCTCTTTTGGAATACTGTCAAGTAATGCTGGCCTAACATGGATCATCAGGTTTTGCACAAATTTGTGGAGTCCATGCCCGCTTGAGCTCAAATGAAGGTAGCGTCAGCTAGCTGTCTTAACCACCCACCGGGACCGTTACTGGAGGTAAACCAGGGTAAACACACAGCGGTCCTGGAGGAAAGGCAGTAAACCGTGGCTAAAAGAAACTGCCGGTTCGTGTTTCCGCGCGGAGAAGCGGAAGAGGTGCGCGATGGTAGAAAGAACAGTCCGCGAGGACCGTTTGCCAGTTTTAGAAGCTGCAAATAACAACAAATACCACTCTGAGAACTCTGCAGGGATGGCGTGTTGAGCAGCTACAGAGAAAAGAGAAGACTTCCCACCGACAGGCTAGCGCCGCGCATGGATTCTCTTAACACCTACATTCCTCTCCTGCTGGTATTTCTCTGACCTCTCCCAGTCGTGTTTTCCGCTGTTTCTGTTCTCCAGATTTGTGTGGTCAGTAATAAAAGATGAAGCTTGAGATCGCAAAAACTTGGCAAAAAGTTGTCGGAATAAATTTTTGGAGCAAAAATAAATAAGGTAAAACATTTGATTGATGGACAGATTGATGCCTGCGGCTGCTCTCTCCACAGCCCACCTGCAGCTTGGAACAATGGCAACTTTTTTCTAACCCTTTGAAGGGCAGGTTTTTCGGAATTTCTTCTCCAGTATTCTATGACTAGTGTTCCACTGCTTCAGTTACCAGCAGTGGCTGTGACATCAGCATTGGAATGTTCAGTGAAGAGCATTCTAATCGCATGTTTGTGAACTCATGCCTTACAGGGTGAAAGAGCTTGTCATTCCTGACAGCCATCTCCATGTTGCATAAACCTTCTGTGAAGGAGATTTGTGCAAGTATAGACCCAAAACTCCACAGGTTTTGAAGGCTCACTCCTCCAAATGAAATCACCTAATTTTCGGATCATTGTACATGTTACCGCAAATCCATTTTCATAAATGGATGTCCAGTCTTCTTAACTGTGGCACATATAGTATATACTGTAGATGTTTTTGTGATTTCTTTCTGTCCAAACCCAAGAATTACATTTTCTTGATTTCCTTCAGTCCAAACCCAAGGATTACATTTCATCCATAAACTGTTCTGTGTTGCTCTCCCTAGATTGGGATCAAGTAGACTCTGTGGGACTGAATATTTTACTGTGTGGTTGCGACAGGGAAAGTGGGTCTCGGCAGGAATATTTAAAAACATGGAGCTGGTTGAGTGTGTGTAAGGCCCTAGCGATAGCTCTGTCATGGGTGCAGCCTGGGCCTTTAGTCCAGACATCTACAGCGTACCATCACCTATCAGCACAGCACACACTCCCCTTGTGTGCTGCATAGCCTGTGGTGTGGAATGCAGCCATTGGCTTATGGGTGCCAGAGTGTGGGCTCTTGGGTTGCAGTGTTCCTTGTGAGGGGTGAAGGTAAGGCCAAAAAAAGCCTTATCTTCAGAGGCACAAATTTGGGGGGGGGGGGGGGGTCCATATGGCCACTGTGGCAACCCAGGTCTATTTGTAACTCTCTCTGGTTGTGCCTGGTGGTTGCTAGGGTGTTACTTGGTGGTTGCAAAGGTGTGTAAGGTGGTCGCTAGGCTATTGCTTGGTGGTTGCTAAAGGTGTTACAGTGCTAGGTGGTTGCTAGACTGTTACTAGGTGGTTGCTAAATATATAAATAAATAAATCCTTTCTACACCAAACAGTGATGCATCCAAACTGGAACAGGATCGTCAATTCAGGAATTAATTTTCTGTATTGGTGAATACTGATCAGTGTTATTTATCTTTATTAGTATTGTCATTAGAATAATTGCAAACTACTCAAAGTAACAATCATTCAATGTGTTTTTTTTTTCTATTTCATGTTTATGGAGGAATCATTAATTCATGAATTATCTGTTATTTGAATGTTTCTGTGGAACAGTGGCCTAATTAGCATTGGTTAATCGCTAGATCTTAAAACTTTTGCGGTGATGTCAGAGTTCCGAGGCCGGCCAAAGATCCTATTAGAGCATTAAAAGGGAGATGTGCCTTTTTGGAATGGCACTCTGCTTCACTGTGCCTCAGTCTGAGCGTGGGAGAGAAGGGTAGTACACTCATCGCTGTAAAAATAGCCAGCTTTCATCCAGGACAGCGCATCCACACCACGTGCGGGTCAGAGCTTGGGTTTTTCACGGGGCTAACCGGGGCGGTGCCTCGCTTTAGGGCCCAACGTCGTTCCCATGATGTGGGATCTGAACCCGTGACCCTCTGGCTCACGTGGGGTGTGTTCGCGAGGTGTGTTCTCCGCACAGGGTGTGCTGTGGATAGAGACTCGGCGGCATCTGAAGGGGGGGGGGAGGGGTATTTTTACTTCCTTTGTTGCCTCGGATGTGTCATCCATCTTGCGAGAGCGACTGTAGTATTTCGTGTCTGAGCGAGAACAACAGTTGTAGGACAAGGAATCTCTTTTGTTTTCTTACCTTTTTTTTTTATTTGGTCATGTCAACAGAATGAATGTGGTGGCATTTTGGAGTAGCTGGAGAAAAGCCCCGGTTGTAGTCTCCTAGAAAGTGTTTTGGAAGAAGACCTACGTGCCCCTCTTTCGAGCATGGCTTTCGAACGGGGCTTCGCGCTGAACTGTGCACCAGCAGTCGGAGGGGTTGCCGGTTTGATGCCACCCTGGGTCGAGGTGTCCCAGAGCAAGACACCTAACCCCCAATTGCTCCTGACGAGCTGGTCGGGGCCTTGCATGGCAGCCAATCGCCGCTGGTGTGTGAGTGTGTGTGTGAATGGGTGAATGAGAATCATCTAATGTACAGTGCTTTGGATAAAGGCACTTTATAAATGGAGACCATTTACCATTTACCGCAGTGAGACAACTGTCTGCCCTCTCAGTTCAAGACTAAAACAACACTTGACTTATGTTACTAGCTGCATCCTGGTGTCGGTAATGGCATCTGTGCCTACGTCTTTTGTACAACAAAGTTTGCCATCGGATGGCAACGCAAGTCAGAGAAGCCGGGAAAATTCCTGGGCCTGGGAAGGTATTATTAACGTCATTTCATAATATTTACCACAAGTTCACTGACCATTGTACCCTCCCTGTCCCCCTGTCCTCCTGGGCCCAAAACAACTTACCATGATGGTGGTCCTGGCACCAGTAATGCCCTAATGTTGGGTCAGCGCAACAACAAAAGAGGGAAAGATCACCTGGTTCCAGCGGTAGAGTCGGGGGAAATGAGAATGAGTCTTTCTAAAGGTCAGGGATTTTTTTTTTTGTTAGGAGAATCCCACCATTACTGTGATGTACTGTGGAACAAGGCCACTAAGGAAGGAGCACACTGCTTATTTTCAGTAGCCCATGACTGTTGAAATCATACTACCACCTAAAGTCTTGCAGAAGTCCTCTGTTTGCAGACGTGATCCTGGTCTCCCGTTAATAGGCCTGTAAAGATGTTGGCTTGAATGGTACAAGAGAAATAAAGAAGGGCACAGGGAGCACTTTGGGGTTTTGGTCAGGGAAAGACTTGGTCAGGGATCAGGTAGGGAAACATGGAGGTGGGGGTGGGGGACGGTCCCCGGATCATCCCAAAATGTCCGAGGGGACCTGCACTTTGTGAGATCCTTCAGCAAATAATGATCAGCTGTCTGACGTTTATTTAACAGACGGACGGTCAGCACTATGTAGTCTGAGGCCTGATTTTGTGGCTCTCCTGGCTCCGGTGGCACATTACCCAGCCAAATCGACGGAGCAGACCCCGGTACTGGGGAGGGGGGGTGTTTGGGGGGGGGTTGGTGTCATATGTCCTGCCCGAGACCAGGGGGGACTGAGGGTCGACCGGTATCCATGGCAACGGCACGGCGAATGGGGCGAGGCGGAGGGAGCGGGTGCACTTTAAATACCCGAGCGGAGATGTGCGGGCGCCGGGGGGTTGGAGGGCGGAGCGGGGAGTACCCCTTACAGGAGCCGCGTCCCCCCCCCCCGGCCACGGGCTGAGTCAGCACTGCCGTGCCCGCAGCGGGACGTGGGAGATCTGGGCGGCGGGGGGACGCGGGAGATCTGGGTAATTGCATAGACGCGCGGCGGGGGTACCGGGGGAGGTACCCTGGCTTCGGGGCGGAGCCGAGCCGCGCTGTTCCCTCCGGAGCCCGGGCTCACGCCGCCTCAGTCAAAAGGCGAACGCACTACCCAGAATGCAGTGCTCCCGGGCACGCCGATGCCGTACGCGCCGGTGTTGTGTGCTG